>NC_067407.1:62068609-62371324 GCF_009764475.1 Pristis pectinata
TATTTATATCCTTGCTGTTTGTGAATATTGCTCTACTCAAATTGCCTGCTATTTCTCTCACATTACAATTGGGATTTCATTTCAAAGCACTTTATTAGCTGTAAAGCTTTTGGGATAACCCACGAACACAGAAGCGTTACAGAAGTCTTTCTATTTTAGTTCGAATAATGGTAAAAAAAATAACATTTACAAATTAAAATCTTTTCAATTTTACACAGCTTTAAAGAATCAACCATTTATGAGTGAATAAAAAACAACAAAAACTATGATCACTCACACTTGATTCATTTAACAAGCAGAGAACCAGGATAATCCAAGCACTCGTCAAATGGGTTTCATACCCCGCTGAAGTCTGACCCATGTTTTTCATGTGTGCATCATGCCCCCATTTAGCCCAGCCAAAGATTATAATTGAAACAAGGTTTATTAAGTGCTCTGCTGTTTTATAGTGTAAAGGCATCTGGAATGTGTTCTCTTTTCCTGCAAGGCTCCTGCCTAACTATATGGCTATATCCAAGTAGTCAGGAGGAAGCTGAAATTTGGCCATGAGGTCGAAGAATGGCCTGTTTAAACAGCCTGCAAAGCACTCGTATGGAGCCCTCCTGGAGATCTCATGCCAGGTAACCCAGAGCAACAGTGACAAAGGCTGGGGAACCAATTCTGAACACCTGTTACGGAAGGACCAGAACCCAGGAGGAAGTGAAATGTCAGATCATGAAGCCCATTGCCATTGCTGTTTGAAATTGAAAAGGGAGATAGCATGATCTTGTGGTTTGTCAACAAGCAAAACCCATTGCCTTGCTGTGGACTGCACTATACAAATCACATATGATCCCAGGTTAAAGCCCCGGTCTGCATGCAGAACACAGAGGGGAGGAAAGGAGAGATATCATAATGGTGCAAGAGACCCCTTCACAGGTGAATGGGTGAATAAAGCATAGCTGTTGCTCCTGATCACCATTCAGAGATACCTGGGTGAACACAAACATTCAGCAAGGGTAGGATATGTAATCCAGGATATAAATTTGCTTTTATAGATTGTTTGGAATGTGGACATCATGAGAATGGCCAGCTTTTACTGCCCGCCCCTAACTGCCCTTGAATACACGGTGGTAAGCCACCATCTTGAAACAGTCCTTGGCTATGTTCTGTTTGCAAAGAAGTAGGAGAAATCCAATCCAGTAGTTACCACCCAATCACCCAACTCTCGATCATCAGCAATGTAATGGAAGTGTCGTCAACTGTGCTATCTTGTGGCACCATATCGTCCTTCTGGTGAAGACCTATGTGCTGTAGTCCTTCTGGTGAAAGCACTCCCATAGTGTTGTTGGGTAGTGAGTTCCAGAATTTAGACCCAATGACAATGAAGGCCCAGCAATACATTTCTGAATCGGGATGGAGTGCGACTTGGAAAGGAACTCGCAGGTGGTGGTGTTCTACTGCCCTTGTTCTTGGTATTAGAGCTTATGAGTTTGGGAGGATCTGTCCGTGTAGCCGAGGTGAAGAAATGCAGTGCACGTTGTAGATGGTGCTCACTGCTGCCACTGTGAGCTGGTGGCGGACAGAACAAATGTTTAGTGTGGTTGATGGGGTGTCAATCAAGAAAGCTATTTTATCCTGGATGACACCGAGCTTCCTGAACGTTGTCAGAGCTGCACCCAGCCAGGCGAGCAGAGGGCATTCCATCGCACTCCCTGTAGATGGTGGTAAAGCCTTGGGTGTCAGGAGCAGAGTCACTTACTCTGACCTGCTCTTGTATTTGCATGGTTGTTCCAGTTGAAACCACCAATCCCCCACTTCCCCAGGGGACCTGATGATATAATGCTATTGCAGGTCAAGGATGAATGATTAGATTCTTGCTTGTTGGAGATGGTCATTGTCTGGCATTGTTGTGGTGTGAATACCTTTTGCAACTTCTTAGTCCATGCCTGAATGTTGTTCAGACCTAGCTGGTGCAGGCAGGGACTACTTCATTTGCTGAGGAGCTGCAAATGGAAATAAACATTCTGAAACCATCAGCAAACATTCCCACTTCTGATGGATATTGAAGAAGCAACTGAAGACAGTTGGGTTTAGGACACCGCCCTAAAGAACTCCTGCATTGACACCTTAAGGCTGCGATGACTAATCTCTGACAACCAATATCATGGTGCTTTGTGTAAGGTATGACTCTAACCATTAGTTTTACAAGGATTCCTTGATGCCACTTTCTGTCATGGGCAATCACTCTCACTTCACCTCTGCCAGTCAGCTCTTTGGTTCATATTTAGGCCAGGTCAGTGATGAGGTCAGGTGCTGAGAGGTCCTGGTGGAACCCAAGCTGACATTGGTGAGCAGATTATTGGTGCCATGAGATAGCACAGTTGAAGACACTTCCATCACATTGCTGATGACCATGAGTCGGGTGATTGGGTGGTAATTAAAGGATCGGATTTTTCCTGCTTATTTGCAAACAGAACATAGCCAAGCAATTGCCCAAGTTGTCAGGTGACAACAGAGTTTTAACTCAACAGAATAGACTTGACTGGATGGTGCAGCTAGTTCTGGAGTGTAGGTGTTCAGTACTACAGCTGGATGTTGCCTGGTCCTGTCATTTTTTTCTGTATCTAATTCTCTCAGCCATTTCTTGATATCATGCAGAGTGAACTGAATTAACTGAAGACTGGGTTCTGTAATAGGGATCTCAGAAGGAATCCAGAGTCCAACATTACAGTAGGTCTGGTCCATTATGCCCCATGTCATGCACCAGTGGCTTTGATGGATCATCTGAAGGAAACTCTGGATGATAAGAAACAACTTCACTCCATTACTAGGCTGACTTCAAGGATCAGCTAGATGTTAGTCGTGCCAAAAAAGAACACATCTGCTTCAATCCTAAAGACTTAAATAGTGCTATCAAATGAAAGCATTGACCATGATTGAACAGTGCTTAAGTCTTCATGAACCTCCATATCTGAAAGGGGTCTCAAACACTTGTTAAACCTGACAATACTGCACACACCTTTGAGATGGATCTTTTTGGAAGCATCCCATTTGGGATCAGCTCAGTGTTATAAGTCTTCCAACTAAAGCTGGTGGGAGCAAGGAAGAGAGAAGATTTTTTTATTGGTTAGTCTTGAAGACGTATTTAAAGTAATAATCCAAGACCAGAATTAATACCTACAAGCCTTCTTATGCCCATACAGCTTAGACAAAATTAAACTTCAAAAACAAATAAATAAAATTTGGTGGAGTCTTTGTAATGGAAAAATGGATTTGATTTAGCTCCAAACAGAGGTAAAGCACTTTGGAGATGGAGACCTTAACCGATGTTGTAGGAATCCAGTGGTTGTTTGGACTTCCTTATTACCCAAGTAAGTTTCTCCTGCATCTGTCAAACAGAGCAAAGTTTCTCAGGGATTTAATGCAGAAGTATGTATGCCAATAGCCTGTCGTGGTCCAACCATGTAGACACCATGGCCAACAAAGCACACCAGCACCTCTACTTCCTCAGGGGGCTAAAGAAATGTGGCATGTCCCCTTTGACCCTCACCAATTTTTATAGATGGACCACAGAAAACATGGTCTGGATGCATCACGGTTTGGTATGGCAACTGCTCTGCCTGGGACTGCAAGAAACTGCAGAGAGTTGTGGACACAGCTCAGATCACAGAAATCAGCCTCTCCTCCATGGACTCTGTCCACACTTCACTGCCTCGGTAAAGCAGCCAACATAATCAAAGACACCACCCACGCTGACGTTGGTTCTTCTATCTTCCCAGCTGATATTTAAGATGTTTCGAAGACAGCATTGATGGAACTTTTCAAGTGCCTTCAGATGTCGTCGGTATGTTGTCCAGGTTTCTGATGCATACAGGAGCATTGGGATCACTACTGTTTTGTACACTAACATTTTAGTGTCTGTTCGGATGTCACGATCATGAAAGACTCTTGTTCAGAGACGTCCAAAAGCTGTTCTAGTGCATTTAAGACTATGTTGGATCTTGTCATTAAGGTTGACATTGGAGGAGAGGTGACTTCCAAAACATGGAAAGTGGTCCACGTTTTCCAGGGTTGTTTCGTCAAGTTGAATTGATGGTTCTATCCGATTTGTCTCAGTTGGTGATGGTTGGTAGATGATCTGAGTCTTCTTGGAATTGATGGTAAGTCCAAGTTTTGTGTACGCGCGGTTGAAAGCAGTCAGCAGTAGGTGGTTTTCTGAGAGAGCTGCAAAATAGTTGTCGTCTGTGTATTGGAATTCGATGAGAGAACTCGTGGATGTCTTGTTTTTGGACTTGAGACGGGCAAGATTGAAAAGTCTGCCATCTGTTCTGTAGACAATTTCGATTCCTGGGGGTAGATCGTCCTTGATGATGTGGATGATTGTCGCAATGAAGATGGTGTAGCGACGCACCATCCAAGCAAGCGAACCAGCTCGGCAGTTGGGTCACGCATTGTCGGAGCGGCGAGGCCCAAGATGGCATTGGGCCTTCGTCTTCCCCGAGCGACAGGGAGAACCTGCGCGCGGGAAAGGTTTGATGATGTAGTGTATACGTCATTGCCGTTTTCGGTGGGTGGGAACAGTCTCTCTTAAAAGGCCCGCGCAAGGCAGGAAAATAAACCAGTTCTTGTTCTGAAACCTATCGACTAGTGTCTTGTTTTCACATCGCAGTAGCAGCCACTACATTGGTGACCCCGACGGTCCAAACGGATTTTGGACCCGCATAATGGACAACAACACAGCAGCCAATGCAGCGGCACTCAAGCTGCCCACCTTTTGGACGCTTCGTCCCAGCGTCTGGTTCGACCAGGACGAAGCACAATTCCACCTTCGGCAGATCACCTCCGACTCCACAAAGCACTACCACGTGGTCAGCTCTCTGGACCAGGAGACAGCTGCCCAGGTCGGAGACTTCATCCAGTCTCCTCCGGAGGAGGATAAGTACCCAGCTTTCAAAGACCTTCTGATTCAGACCTTCGGCCTCTCCCGTTGCAAGCGCGCCGCCCGCCTGCTTCATCTCGACAGCCTGGGGGACAGATCCCTATCCACCCTAATGAATGAGATGCTGGCATTGGCTGAGGGACACAAGCCCTGCCTAATGTTCGAACAGGCCTTCATCGAACAACTACCCGATGACATTCACCTGCTGTTGGCCGACACCGATTTCAGCAACCCACGTGAGGTAGCTGCCCGGGCAGATGTCCTGTGGAAGGCCAAACGCGAAAGCGGTTCGTCCATCGGCTAAATGGCCAGGCCGCGAGCCCAATGCCTGCCTAAACCAGTCCCAGCAACCGAGGGACCAGCTGTGTTTCTACCATCAGAGGCGGGGCGCGGAGGCCCATCGATGTCACCCACCCTGCAAGTTTCAGGGAAATGCCAGGGCCAGCCACCGCTGATGGCTACGATAGCTGGCCGCCGACAAAGCCTCCTATTCGTTCGGGACAAGCAGTCCGGGCAGCGTTTCCTTGTCGATACTGGAGCAGAGGTCAGTATTTTGCCCCCGACCGGCCGCAACACTCGTAACAGGCAACAAGGTCCTGTACTCAATGCCACAAACAGCACAATGATACGGACTTTCGGTACCCGTACAGTTCAATTACAATTCGGCAGCAGCCGTTTTACCTGGACCTTTACCCTTGCCACCATCGCCCGACCACTCCTAGGAGCTGATTTCCTTCGGGCCCACAACCTGTTAGTCGACCTGTGAGGGAAGCGGCTAGTCCACTCCAGAACTTTCCAGACCTACCCCCTGGGAGAAGCCAGACTACCAGCCCTCCGCCTGGACTCCGTTTCCCTGTCTGACAATGAGTTCACCAAGCTCCTAGCCAAATTCCCATCAGTTTTGGCACCTCAGTTTACAAATTCGATGCCCAAACACAGGGTGCAGCACCACATCATTACCACAGGGCCACCCCTTCATGCCCGAGCACGACGACTACCTCCAGACAAGCTCCGCCTGGCAAAGGAAGAGTTCCGTCGCATGGAGGAGCTGGGGATCGTTTGCAGGTCAGACAGCCCCCGGGCCTCCCCCCTGCACATGGTCCCCAAAGCCACCGGCGGGTGGAGGCCCTGCGGCGACTACTGCAGGCTGAATGACGCCACCACCCCAGACCGCTACCCCATCCCTCACATCCAGGACTTCGCAGCAAACCTACATGGGGCCCGCATCTTCTCCAGGTGGACCTCGTTCGGGGATAGCACCAAATCCCAGTCCAGCCAGATGACGTCCCCAAAACTGCGATCATCACCCCATTCGGCCTCTTCGAGTTCCTTGGAATGCCGTTCAGCCTTAAGAACGCCGCGCAGACTTTCCAGCGGCTGATGGACGCGGTAGGCAGAGACCTGGACTTAGTGTTCATTTACTTAGATGACATACTAATCACCAGCCGTGACCGCCAAGAACACCTTTCCCACCTCCGCCAACTGTATTCCCGTCTCCGTGATTTCAGCCTCATGATCAACCTGGCCAAGTGCCAATTCAGACTTGACTCTATCGATTTCCTCGGCCACAAAATCACCAGCGACGGAGCAACACCCCTACCCGCCAAAGTAGACGCTATCCGCCATTTTGCCCGTCCCAACACGGTCAAAGGCCTGCAAGAATCCCTGGGGATGGTCAACTTTAACCATCGGTTCATCCCTGCAGCAGCCCGTATCATGCGCCCTTTGTTCTCGCTGATGTCTGGCAAGGGCAAGGACATCGCCTGGAATGACGAGGCTGCGGCTGCCTTCGTTAAGGCCAAGGACACCCTGGCAGACGCCACGATGCTTGTACACCCTAGGACAGACGTCCCAACTGCCCTCACGCTGGACGCATCCAACACCGCGGTTGGTGGAGTACTGGAACAACTAATTGAAGGCCGTTGGCAACCCTTAGCATTTTTCAGCAGGCACCTTAGACCACCCGAGCTGAAACACAGCACTTTTGATTGGGAACTTCTAGTGCTGTACCTGGCAGTCCGGCATTTCCGGTACTTTTTAGAAGGCAGGCCTTTCACCGCTTTCACTGACCATAAGCCTTTGTCCTTCACCTTCTCCAAAGTCTCCGATCCCTGGTCAGCTCATCAGCAGCAACATTTGTCCTACATTTCCGAATTCACAACGGATATCCAACATGTCTCCGGAAAGGACAATGTCGTTGCTGACGCACTTTCCAGACCCACCATCCACAGCCTGTCCCTGGGTGTCGACTACACAGCCCTGGCTGACGCACAGCAAGCCATACGACGAGCTGCCCAGTTACAGAACCGCAGTCTCCGGCCTGCAGCTCCAAGATTTCTTAGTTAGTCCAGGTCAACAGACCCTCCTTTGCGACATTGCAACAGGTCAACCCCGCCTTATAGTTCCTGCAGCCTGGCGGAAACACGTTTTCGACTCGATACATGGGTTGGTACACCCGTCCATCAGATCAACTGTCCGACTAGTCGCTAGCAAGTTCGTCTGGCATGGCCTGCGCAAACAGGTCAGTGAGTGGGCCAGGACTTGTCCGCACTGCCAGACATCAAAAATCCAATGACACACCAAGGTCCTGCCACAGCAGTTCGAGCCTACCCGTAGAAGGTTCGACCACATCCACGTCGACCTCGTTGGTCCTCTGCCAGTTTCAAGAGGAGCCTGGTACCTCCTTACCATCATGGACCGGTTCACAAGGTGGCCAGAGGCAACCCCTCTATCTGACATCACGACTGATTCCTGCGCCCGGGCGCTGCTCACAACTTGGATCTCACATTTTGGTGTTCCAGCCCACATCACTTCAGACAGGGGCACCCAGTTTACCTCCAGCCTCTGGTCTGCATTAGCGAACATGCTGGGGACGCAGCTGCACACGACCACGGCCTACCACCCTCAATCAAATGGGTTGGTGGAATGTTTCCACCGCCATCTAAAATCAGCCTTGATGGCCCACCCGAAGGGTCCTAACTGGGTCGACGAACTGCCTTGGGTCCTGCTCGGCATACGCACTGCCCCCAAGGAAGACCTCCACGCTTTGTCAGCTCATGTACGGGGTGCCCCTGGTCGTCCCAGGGGATTTCATACCCGCCCTTCGGGACCAAGAGAAACAACCCACGGCAGTCCTGCAAAGATTCCCACTTTGCAGCATGGTCAAGCCCCATCCTGTGAGCCCAAGGAACTACGAGACTGTGAGTTCATTTTTGTTCGCAGGGGCAAACCTCGGGCACCGTTGAAACGACCATACAAGGGGCTGTTCCGGGTCATCAGGAATAATGGGTCCACCTTTATTTTGGACATTGGGGGCAAGGAAGAGGTCTTCACGACGGACCGCCTCAAACCAGCCCATTTAGATCTACAACAACCGGTCGAGGTTCCAGCACCGCGACGCAGAGGCCAACCTCCTAAGCAACGGCTAACACAGCCCGTGGACCTTGGGGACTGTATCGCCAGTTCTGGGGTGGGGGGGAGGGGGGTCATTGTGTAGCAACTCACCATCTGAGCAAGCGAACTGGCTCGGCGGTAGGGTCGCGCATCGTCGGAGCAGCAAGGTCCAAGATGGCGTTGGGCCTTCATCTTCCCCGAGAGACAGGGAGAACCTGTGCACAGGAAAGGTTTAATGGCGTAGCTTATACGTCATTGCCGTTTTCAGTGGGCAGGAACAGTCTCCCTTAAAAGGCCTGCGCAAGGCGGGCAAATAAATGAGTTCTTGTTCTGAAACTCATCGACTAGTGTTGTTTTCACATCGCAGTAGCAGCCACTACAATGGTAAACAAAGTTGGGGCAATCACGCATCCCTGTTTTACTCCTGACTTGACTTGAAAAGGCTCACAGTTACTGTTGCTGACCATGACTGTGGCAAGCATGCCATCGGGGAGGAGTCTCAGGATTCGAATGTACTTTTCAGGGCATCCATAGGTGGATAGGACATCCCATAGGAGTTCCCTTGATACCGAGTCAAAGGCTTTGGTGAGGTCGATGAATGCCATGTACAAAGGCTGAAGTTGTTCACGACATTTTTCTTGCAGTTGTCGCATTGTGAAGATCATGTTGATTGCTCCACGTGATGGTCTAAAACTGGCTTGTGCCTCCGGAAGGATCTTCTCAGCTGAAGGCTTGAGCCGGTTGTTCATGATGCTGGTGAAGATCTTTCCTGCTGTTGCTAACAGGGAAATTCCACGATTGTTTCTGCATTTGGATTGATCACCTTTCCTTTTGAAGAAGGTAACAATTGCTGAGTCTCTAAAGTCTGCTGGTACGTCTTCGTTTATCCAGATCTTGATGAGAAGTTGATGCAGTTGGTAATGAAGCAGGTTACTTCCAATTTTGTAGACCTCGGCTGGTATTCCATCGAGTCCAGCTGCTTTGTTGTTCTTCAAGTTTTGATAGCTTCCTTGTCTTCAATTGTTGGTATTTTGCTTAGGGAGTCATCAACAGGCTGTTTTGAAATGTTGTTAATCATATTCCTGTCAAATGAGATGGTTTGATTTAGAAGGTCTTCAAAGTGCTCCCTCCATCTAGAATTGACGTCAGCATTGCTCTTCAGGATGGTTGAACCATCTTTGCTTTTGAGAGGGGCTTGACCATGAGTTGATGGGCCAAAAATAGCTTTAGTTGCATTAAAAAAAAGCCTTGAGTGTCATTGGCATCTGCTAGTTGTTGGATTTCCTGAGCTTTCTTCCTCCACCATTGGTTTTTCAGGTTTCAGGTGCTCTTCTGAACTGCAGCCTTGCATTCCTGATAGCGTTTCCCTTTAGTAGCCAATTGTTAGTCATTTTGTAAAGTGATGAAAGCTTTTCTCTTTCCGTCGATGAGTTGTTGGAGTAGTGTATCGTTATCATCAAACCAATCCTGATTTTTTTTTGTCTTGAACCCAATTGTTTCCTTGCAGGAGGTAATGATAGCGTTCTTCAGTTTATTCCAGTGTTCTTCTACAGATAGTGGGATTTGTTGAGGCAGTTGTTCTTGAAGATTTTGCTGGAATTTCTGTATATGGTTGGTGTCTTGAAGGATGTCAACATTGAATTTCTTAATAGTGTTCTGATTTTGGTGCCTCCTTTTGGGCCGAATCTTCATTCTCATGGTGGACGAGATGAGTCGATAGTCTGTCCAGCACTCGTCGGCACCAGTAACAGCTCTTGTTATCAGTACATCTTGTTGGTCCCGAGATTGTACGATGATGTAGTCGATGAGGTGCCAGTGTTTGGAGCGTGGGTGCTGCCAGGAGACTTTGTGCCTGTTGTTCTGACGAAATAGGGTGTTTGTAATCACCAGGTTGTGTTCAGCACATTTGGTGAGGAGGAGTGTTCCATTGGCATTGACGTTGCCAACTCCCTCCTTGCTTATTATTCCAGTCCAGAGCCTATGATCTTTCCCGACTCTAGCATTGAAATCTCCCAAGAGAATGATCTGGTCATTATTGGGAACAGAGGAAAGGATGTCATCAAGTTGGGCGTAGAAGTTCAGCTTCAGTGTCCAGAGTTGAAGCATAGGCGCTGATGATGGTGGCATGTTGGTTCTTGATGAGCTGGATTTGCAGAGTCATGACACGTTCGTCGATTCCCAGTGGTTGCTCTGTCAGTTTCTGAAGTAGGCTGTTTCGGATGGCAAAACCTATTCCATGGATCCTCGGTTGTTCAGGATCAAGTCCTTTCCAAAGGTGTATTGACCTTGCCCTTCCTTTAGTTGACCTTCTCCAGCTCTGCAGGTCTCACTCAGAGCAACAATGTCAAAGTTGAATTTTTGAAGTTCCTGGGCAACAAAGGCAGTTCTCCTCTCTGGTCTGTCTCAATTTAGGTTATCCACTAGAGTTCGTATATTCCAGGTACCAAATTTCATGGTTTCACTTCTTGACGTTTTTCAAGCGTATGATGGTGATCCCTCTGGACGTGGCTTTCCAGACAGGGTGGGGTGAAGCAGACTATCTTTAGGGCACTTTGTCTAGCCCCCTCCCAGTTCGTCAGGATGAGCAGAGTGGATCCTAAATAGGGCTGCTCAGATGTGAATACTGCTACCGAACAACTTTCTTGCTTCTGTCCAAGAGTTGAGCGACTGAATCAAGTATTCACTGCTTTCGTGCCAGTTCTTGACTAGGAGCTTCCAACCATCACATTGCCTGCTCCCATCGCCCTCCCCCGGTCGCCGAAAGACTTGAGAAGTAGCCCACAGACTACTACCTTAATGCACTGCTGTAATGAAATGACCTGCATGAATGGCATGCAAAACAAAGTTTTTCACTGTACCTCTGTACATGTGACAATAATAAACCAATTTACCAATTTTATGGAGAACTACAAGAGTTGGCACTGGAGTGACTTAATGTCATGGTTCACAGGCTTGCTAATCCTTAAATTTGTGGGAAAAGACTGACCAATGACATAGAATGGGCAACCAGTCACTTGCACCAAGGACATTAACAGCAACAGAGGCCATTGATCAAGAGAAATTTTGTTTTGCAATCACGTTCACCATTAATAAACTTGCAGTTTACACCTCTGCCTGGAACTTGGCAAACAAGGAAACAGATCACCATCTGTCAGAATCAAAAGAGTACAAATCCCAAGATGGCACATCTAAGACTCTTTAACTATGTAGTTGAAACATCACTAATGGGTAAGATAGCATCTTAGAAGGAACTGAAAGATGGTTCTATCAAATAAACTGAGCAGAAATTACTTGCCTTTTTTGTTTTTACGTAGGAGCTGGAAGAAATTGACCACTGTGAATCACTTCCAGTTGGAAGCACATTAGCAGTGACTTTAGCAGGCTGTTGTGAGTAAACTGGTTGAGAAACAACTGCATAGTATTCAGCAAGAATGGTCCAAGAGGTTAAAGGTAACCTGAAAACTTGTAGTCCTACCTCATGTCATCAGCTCATTCAGTACACATCATCATAGAAAGCTGTATCCATGGGTGAAAGAGAACGTCAGGAGCAAAATGAGATCTGTCTGGCATAATGTTCTCCAAGTGAGAAACCATTGCTACAATACAAATAGTCTTTAAGGAGTTGTGGTGACCCACTTTCTTAAACCCAGGCAGTCCTTCCGGTGAAGATATTTCCAGTGCTGTTGTACAGGGAGTTCCATTGACCCAGCAGCAATGAAGGACCAGTGATATATTTCCAAGTTAGATTGGTGTTCAATTTGGAGGAGAACCTGCAGGTGATGGTGTTCCCATGCATCTGCTGTCTTGTCCTTCTTGGCAGCAATGATCATAGGTTTAGGAGGTGCTATCAGAGCAGCCCGGGTACACAACTGCAGTCCATTTTGTAGATGGTACACACTGCAACCACTGTGTGCTGGTAATGGAGCAAATTAATTTTTGGAGCAGTTGATGGGATGCCAATCATGTGGGTGCTTTGTCTGGGATGGCACCAAGCTTCTTAGATTTGTTGGCACTGTACGCATTCAGGCACGTGGAGAGTACTCCATTATGTTCGCTGTCAAGAACAATTGGTTAGTCTTTCTTGTTTGAGGTGGTCATTGATTGACTCTTTTGATATGAAGTAATAGCAGCAGGTACGTCAAGCCACTTCAAGAAATATATTCCAGTGAGAGTACAGATTAAACTTCAAATTATTTGAAATCTTGGAATATGCATACAATAAGTGTGGCGGGTCCCATGTTATAAAGTGCAAGTTGAAACTCATCGCATTGAAAGGATCGATGACAATTGAATTTTACCCAGCCATCTGCAAGTAAAACATCAGAACGAGGACTTTTCAAAATCACAGATCTACAGCAGCATTCTGAACTGCCCATTGATACACTTTATAACAGTTGTGTCTATAAAGAGTTCCTGCCACAGAAGTCATTTGCCTGTAATGGTCAAGTAGTCTGCCGGCAATCAAGTTGGCTGTCAAGCATTGCTATGGATAAACTGGAAGCGAGATTAAAAATCAATGCTGCGAGTTAGGAGAGAAGAAAAATGTAGGGAAACACTGAACCATCTGTTTTTATATGGATGTGTATAGAGTGTACCTGAAGAACAAACTCTGTTTTCCCCTCACCGTGTGGAAGCTCTGAGTGCCCCCTAAAAGGATTGAGCCTCATTTCAAATATTGACCTTGTCTGAATAGTGACAAGGCAAAAATACTGAGCTCCTGTAGTCTGGCACGCACTTTGATACCAAATATATCTGGCCCGTAAGATTACTTTACTGGAGCCAAAGCAACACATTTCCACCACCCTGCCTCCTCCAAACTTGACTTTTCCAAGAATTCCTTGACTTTATTCAAACAGGTTTGCAAGGAATGTTTCTGCACCTCTCATCCTGACTGCCAGCTCCTCCACTGCGCACAGAAAGAGAATAAGAATTTACTTCATTGAGGTTCTTGCAGTGAGTGATGAATGCATTAGTGCTCCAGATGTTTGCAATTTTTACAGCCAAGTCCATTAATTCTTTAAGGTCCATCCACAGAGGCTTAAGCTTCAGCTGATGAATTACAGTTAAGAGTTATAGCTTTAAGTCCCATTCCTGCAATAATTCAAGGAAAATCTGTTATTTCTCCCACCTGTAATATTTAATCTCTTTTTAGTGTTTTATCATGCCCACTATCATGAACGTTATCTGAAATACAAAGGAAAGCAGTTTTCTTCATGCTGATAAACTCTTCCTTGTGGGAAATGTAAATTAATTCACCAGAGCATTTAAGTGCTTGTGCCTGAGAGCTAGTATTTGGGAATTCAATCATAATGTTTGATGTCCCATTATCACCAATGGTATACAATGACAGCCGGTTTTACAGCATGCTGTTTTTACACACCCAATGTGAACAAGGGCAGCAATTGCACTGGGACTCCAACATCACATTCAAATCAAACATTGCCTTTGAAACATCTTGCTGCTGGGTCAAATCCTGGAACTCCTTCAGAAAGCAGCAAGACAGCATTGAATTTAATAATTTCAGGCCAATCTGTCAGAACTGGCTTGTTCTGATGAAAAGTCATTGCCTTGTAATATCAACTCATTTTCTCTCTTCACAAATGCTGCCTGCCTTCCTGTGTACTTCCAACATTCTCTTTTATTTTAGATTTCCAGAAACAGTGTTTAGTCCCTCACAATTTTAACTTTCTTTATTTTCATTTCTCCTTTATCTTCATTCATCTCCTTCTATTAAAATTTCCCCCAGCCACATCAGCAACAATTAACAAACCTTCAACACCTTCCTCAATCAGTACCACCAACATTTGAATTCTCATTCCCTCTCAGTCTCATCCATATTGCAGACCTTCCCTTTGTTTTCTAAACCGTTCCTCTCTTTTGGAAATTAAAAAAAAATCTTTGATTTCTGTCAAAGGGTCACTGATGTGAAACATTAACTCCGTTCCTCTCTCCACAGATGCTGCCTGACTCAAGTATTTACAACTACTTTTAATTCAGATTTCAGGTACCTGTAGATTTTGTTTTGCTGGCCCTTGCCTAAGCCAGATGTGAGATATAAATTCACATTTTTAATACCAGATTTCCAATATATTTTGCAGCCTATCCAGGGCTTCAAAGATTGGCAAAAGTAGTATCAACTTTTAAAACAGAATTACATAAATAAAGGAGAAATCTGCAAGGATATGGGGAAACAGAAGGGGAGTGAGACTAACTGAATAACACTTTCAAATAGCTGGCATGAGTCAGGCAGGCTAAAAAAAATCTGAGCTGTATAATTCACTGACCACCTACTCAATGCAAACAATATACAAATCCCTGAATATAAGACACAAAAACACTTGATTGTACAACATTTACATATTCTATACATATATTTTGCACTATTTTGTGAGTAGATGGCTAGACAGAAAAACAGAGAGAAAGAATGATACAGATATAAAGATGGATATACCTAGAATATATGAGAGAGAATAGATAGATGCAGATATCAAGATAGAGGTAGATTGTGTGCAAGACCGGTGCTTCATGTGGACGAATGAAATCTGGTTTATACACCAATAATACAAGGCTTAAATATGGTTTAATGAGAAATTTTGCTGCTTTATCAACCGCAGAATGCGCAATTGCCAACATCTCACCGCTCTACAAAACTTTTACATTTCCATCACAACCACAGGATCATTTTGCTGCCGTCACACAACCAAAATTGATAAAATGAAACCATTTTCAGAAGCTTTAGCTATTAATTCGTTCATGATCTTGGCTTCCAATGCAGAATGCAAAGGTTCCACGGGCCAAGACCACCGGAGATTTATGCTCTCTTATTGTTGAACTGAATTATGTAGGGAGAAATAAGCTGGGCAAATTATCAAGTTCTTGACGATACAGCAATGACTAATGGTTCAGAATCTTAAATAACAGGAGGCTGGTAATTACCAAGGTTTATAATGAGATAGTCTGAACTGGAGCCATCCAATGGCCATTATAAGAACAAGTTAAGTTAATATTTTGGACTAGGGCCACTATTTTTGTACAGCAGTCACTGTATTCACATTAAACAATTTAGACTGAGTAGGAGGGACATTGGTGGGAGGGAAGGAGTAGGGGGTGATGCATGGGTTGGGAACAAGCATCGGGAATGTTCATGAAGCCTTTTCCTCCCAGTTGCTATTTTGTTCTCCAACACCATTTACGACCAGATGTGACAAGACTGCAGAGCTTTGATCTGATCTGTTCACTGAGTGAATGCTTAGCTCTGACATCTGTATACTGCTACGTTGGCACTTTTGCCAGGCAGGCACAATTTTTACATTTGCCATGTATCATTTCTCTCAGTCTCTTTTGCACTTCACATTGAATCAGGATTAATCCACGAATGTGACAGTAAAGGGAGAGCAGAGGGGGGAGGGAGGGAGGGAGGGATTGGGGGTTTATATTCTAGCCACTAGATTGTACATAATAATTCTCCTGCTGATAGACCACAACATTTCATGGAAGCCCAGTTTTGAGGTACCATACCCGTTCATAAGCTATTCTGCTTAGTACAATGGTAGGGCCACATGACACAACACCGGGTGTTCTTGATATGAAGGTAAAAGTTTTACTCTGTGTAGATTGTTCAGTGGTGTTCACTGGATAGTTCCATGTGCAGCAGGTAGATTTCTGACAACAAAGTGAAATATGTTTATTATTCATTTTGGTCCGGTCACCACCTATTGCAAACCAGTAGGATAGCTATAACCTTCAGGAAGTGGATAGCTGAGTCAGTAGTGGCATTGCTAAACCACTTAATGGCATGGATAATGAAGACTCTGGATTTCTAGTTTTTGAACATGACACCACCATTTCAGCTGTGCTTCACCAATGGAGGAGAGTAAAAGGTTTTAGGGCTGGAGGAGGTTCCAGTGATGTGGCACGAGACGATGGAGAGATACAAACACAAGGCTGAGATATTAAAACTGAGTCATTACCAGAGCAGCAGGTAACACAAGTCAGTGAATGCAATGCTGGACCAAGTCAGTGAACTGGACTTGGTCTGAGTTAGGATATAGTTTCAACTTATTGGAGGTGGGACAAAGACCGGCACTCAGTGGACAGGGAACACCAGAGATAACAAGCATGCACAAGGACTGCAGGAGCAGATTGATGGAGATCAGTGGTGTTGCAGGCAAGTTTGCTGATGGACACATCTATTATAATTATCAATTTTCATCATTCTGACTTTCAAATGTAAAGCCGAGCCTTGATCCAATTGCGAAAACCTCTCAACTAATTCACCATGCAACTAAACATTTCATACAGCAGGATTTCTGTTAGAAAATCCGAGCCAGCAAAAGCCCCACTCAAGAGAGATGACACCTTACAGCCTAGATATTTAATCCTGAATAATAAGTTTTTAAAAAGTCACCTCAAATTATGAAGTAATTTTTTTAAAAACATTACAGCAAAAGGCTTTTCAGGGATAGGCTTCACTTCAGAATGGTTAGGAATGGGCTGCACAAAAGTTAGATGAAAAAGCCAAAGCACTATCAAAGTTTATTTAATGCAGTAATACAGAAATCCAACAGTCAATTTGGATTAGATTAGTTTGTTGTCATATACACCAGGGTGCAATGAAATGAATAGTGGAGAAACATCTTACTTTAAATTAAATAATCCATTTTAACATACTGTGTGTTCAAATCACACAACTGTGTTAATGTGCACAACCAGAAGAGAAAAGGATCCGGCACTTGGGGCCAATGCTATAACACAGGACATACCTTAGTGAACTGGTTGACTGCACCCCTCCTTATTTTCACTGGCAGAGGAGGTGAGGGAAGGGGAGGGAAATTAAGACAGCCAAACATCAATTTTCCATGAGCTGAAATCAAAGGGAATCGTCAATCACACAATAAAATGCGGGGTTTGTCTTTGATTCACAAGATCAAAAGCAACAGTAAATTGGTTGACAACGTAACAATGCTTCACACCTTGAGATGTAGTTTAGTACCCTGTACATTTTCCATTGTGAGAACTCTTTCATCTCAAACCTTAAAGTGACAGAGGTCAGGGTATGATTTCTAGAAGTAAAAATGAAGTTTAGACACCTTCCTCAAGAGCAACAATGATAAACATAGAACAGCACAAGGCAGGAACAGCCCTTTGACCGACTAATTCCATCTGCCTGCACATGGTTCATATCTTTGTATTCCTGGACTGTTCACATGTCCAATTAAATGTCTTAAACGTCTCTACCATCTCCCCTGGCACTGTGCTTCAGGCACCTATTACTCTGTGCAAAAAATATTTTCTCCCTCTCACCTTAAACCTATGATCTCCAGTATTTGACCTTCCCAGACTCTAAGTACCTAACAATCTACTGGAGGAATTCAGTGGATTGAGTTCCTCCCGCAGATTGTATCTTGCTCCAGATTCCAGCACCTTCAGTCTCTTATGTCTCCACTCTGGCTATTTGCCCTATCTATGCCTCTCATAATTTTATAAACTTCTGTCATATTACCCATCAGCCTCTGATGCTCCATAGAAATGAATCTAAGTTTTTCCAACTTCTCCTTTTGGTTAATACTCCTCTAATCCAGGCAACATCCTGGCAAACCTCTTCTTCACCCTCTCCAAAGCTTCGACATCCTTCATATAATGTGGCAGCCAGAACCACACACAATACTCCACATCTGGCTTAACCAAAGTTTTATACAACTGCAACATGACTTCCTGATGTTTGTACACAATGCCCTGACTGAGGAAGGCAAGTAGGCCATGCTCTTTGTTTACCACCCTATCCAATTAAAGGTTTGGGTGTTGGCTCCACATAAGCACTGTTAAGATGCAGACTCTAGGATAGCCTCAGAATTGATCTCTTGATTACGTTATGTGATCTCAGTCCAAGCAGGAAGTCACACACTGAAGTTGGCCTCAGCGTCCTTGCAACTGAAAATGAGAAATGTAAGTAAATAAACAAATACAGCCAAAGGTCTGCAAAATAAACAACGATTCACAATCCTGACCAGTTTTTTGTGATCCAAAACTGTCTAGGCATCCCAAATTGCCTGAGTCACTTCCCACTTAGACAAAAGTTTGTTAATTCTTCAGATTTTTCTGTGTCTCATCTGAAAACTGTGCCAAAATCTTGCTGGAATTTCTGTAAAACAGAATTGGCTGTTGACCTTTTGGAAACTGAACATTGGATCACACAGCTTAGATCAATACCTAGAAGCTTTTACTCCTTCAGGGACACCTAAAACCAACTGCTCAGGCAAAGTACATCCTGTGAGTTCACCTTAAGGCATTTGCCCCTTGCTGGACAAAAAAATTCAAATCTCTTCAAAGAACGCAAAAGGAATGCTGTCATAAATAAAGCCACTGCACTTGGTTGAGTCATACAGCCCAGAAACAGGTTCACCATGTCTATGCCAACCATTGTACTGATCTACACTATTCCCATTTATTCGTATTTGGCCCGTAGCCTCCTATGCCTTGGCAATCAAGTCCTTGTCTCGATGTTTTGTAAACGTTGTGAGAGTTCCTGCCTCCAACCACCTCTTCAGGTAGTGTGTTCAAGATTTGTATGGAAAAGTTCCAACTCAGGTCCCCTCTGAACCAACCTCTCACCATATTCCCATGCCCTCATTTTTAACAGCCCTACCAGGGAAAAAAATATTCTATCTTCCCTCCTCATAGCTTTGTATGCCTATCTTTAATTCAGCTTAGAAAAGTGGAAACAAACATCTGAAAACATTGATTTCACCCATTCCATCTGCACAGCATCAGCCTTTGGCAGACCCCAAATGCTAAATCATCACCTGGCAAAGGTGAACACAATGCTGTCATCTCTCACCTTCTTTCCAGTAGAAAGACCTGACAGATAACATACACCAGCAGGCTGAGCAGGAACTCCTCTGAAACTGCAGCCAAGGGCAAGAGGAAAATCCACTCTCCTCTACATCCTCCAATAAGTTGTACTGTTGGAAACCAAAAGCCAAAAACCTGCAGGTGCCAATGGCATTCATCCAGAGTCTCAAAAGACCTGAGGAATTTGGGAATGGAACATCTGGCAGCATTTTATTACCAGCGTACATGGCTGGAGAAGTATCAACTGGCTGGAGAAGTGTCAACAAGCTGGAGACAGACAATCGTTGTTGCTCCTCTGAAGCCTAGGTAAACTCCAGAGAATGCAACTACCAACCTGTTTCTCATCTCTGAATCACCAGGTTTGTGCAATTTCCTCCCAGCAGAATGGGAAGGATTTTGTCCAAAGGAACTGCTATGACAGGTTCACCAGCCACAGTAAGACAGGATTCAAATGTTACATGGAAACAGGGACTGCTCTCATTGTCTTCAGTCTCTGATACCCTTAACGCTACCACGTTACTCACTCTTTTTGAAAAATTACTCTTTTCTGCACTTTGTGAATGCCTTTTTAAGTGACTGACATGTTAAGATTTATCTCTGGACTGACTAGCAGACAAAATTCTCAGCCCAATACATCACAGGTACATCTCTCCCCACCATCCATAGTATCTACATGCGGCGCTCCCTCAAGGTGGCAACATTTCTCATCAAAGATCCCTACCATCCGAGCTATGCCATCTTCTCGCAGCTACCATCGGGCAGGAGGTACAGATGCCTCAAGTCCCACACCGAGGTTCAGGAACAGCTACATCCCTTCAATCATTTGGTTCTTGAACCAACCTGCACAACCCTAATCACTACCTCAGTAGAGCACACTATGACCACTTTGCGCTACAATGGACTTTTTGTTTGTTCTAATTGTGTTCTTTCTTCTATCATTTATGTTTAATTTATGTTTTTCTTGTGAATGTTATCTTTCTGATGCTTTGTGGTTGTGATGCTACTGCAAGTAAGATTTTCATTGCACTCATGCACACATGTTCTTGTGCATATGACAATAAACTCATTTCAGAGTCAGTCAGGAATCTCTGAATCTCTCCTAGCCTTGGCATTTTTAACTTTTAAAAAATCCAAGTGTATTACATCTAAGTTCATGACAAATATTTGTAATGTCAGGGAACTCTATTGAGTGGAAGGCAAATTAAATGAAAATATAAAGCATAACACAGGAGTAAAAACTAATTCTTTAGAATGTGGAAAGCAGCATTCCACGGGAGTTAGTTTGGGACAGATTCAGATCTCAGCATGTTGCTTCAACCACATTTCTTTGTCAAGATCACATCCCACAGGGGTTCACTTGGTGCTGTAAGGAAATCTGAATATAATCACTTCAGAGCAACAAACCATGTCAGGTAGTCCCCTGATTGAACATGATGTTCAAAAATATGTCCAATATAAACTTATGTTATGAATGTGGAAGGATCTTTACAAAGATGTTTCTAGAAATGAAGGATGTAGTGATTATGAAAGATTGAACAAGTTGGGCTGCTATCCTTTGAAGAGAAAAGGCGTGGTAAATATCTTAAATTCTGAATTGGCTGGAAAGGGTAAAGGTGGAGACAGTGTTCCCATGTGGCAGATCGTGAACACAGCAAATACAATGGGGAAGTCTGGAGATATATGTCTTTAATCTTGTGGGGGTGGGGGGGGGGGGTTTAAAAGAGGATCAAATGCAGAGTTTGCTACCACAACAAGGGAGGCACACAGTTTAGATACTTTTAATAGGAAGCTAAACAAGTACAGATGAGAAAGAGAGTAAAGAGGTATGCTGGAAGGCTAAGATGAGATATTGGATGGTCAGAGTAAAAACACCAGCTCAGGTTAGTTAGGCAAATTGGTCTATTTGTGGTATATACAATACAAGCTCCTATACAGCACGTCACATGAAGTTGGCTTCACAATCATCCATCTTTAGTGACCATGGGAATGATAAACTATTGCCACTTGCATAATGTATGTATATACATATACACACACACACACATACCATTGGACAATGGTATATCTAGTGTCAAGTTAAAGTGAGATTTTTCTGATGGGGAAGGATTCTGCATATTAAAAACATACACATCATGAACATTAATTTTTCATCCTGAATTATTGTTGTGAGTTCAGGCTAACTTTTAAGTGTGCCAACTGTACAAAAAAAACTTTAGTGGAAGTTTGATAAAATAGGCTTATTCTTCAAACACCAAATGTTAACTTAGCACCTACCACAATTTTCATATGCAAGCCCATCATAAGCTAAGTAAACTGCAAGACTAAATAAACATTCAATTGCAGTTAATCTTGATATTGTATCAACAGAAAATTCAGAGAAAGAAAGGCAACATGCCATTCTGAAGCAAAATGAGAGTGGATGCTGGAAATCTGGGTTCCTCCTCACATAGCTCAATTGTGCCCCTTGGTGGCTGTTTTCATGTATACCAGCAGTTCTGGATTATCCTGAATAGAATCCACTTACAGAGGACCTTTAATGCAGCAAAATCATCCAGCAGAAATATTATTAAATAAAAAATTGACACATATAAGCTGGAGATATTAAAACAGGTAACTAAATGCTTGAACAAAGATGGGTTTTAAGGAGTGCCTTAAAGGAGGAAGGTAGATGTGGAAAGATTTGCCCAGTTGTGGAGCAATTACATACAGATATGGAGAAAAAAAAGTTTTGAATTGCAGGAGTGCAGTTCTATGACTAAGGAGATATTAATTTGTTTACACCATTACATTCCTGAGAGACAATGAAAAATCATTACAATGCAACTTCTTATGGAGTCAATTCCAAGTTACTCTTGATTTTCTGTAAATATCTGGAAAATACAACTTAAAGCAATGGTCACCCTGCAACCTCATTTCAATAGTGATCACAAGGTGAAACCTTGTTGTTTATTGTGCCATTGAATATCCATTTCATCACGATTGCTTTCTGTACCCAGAAAAAATAGGACACAGATTCTGAACTGGATTGGTTCAACCCAAGACAGTAAACACAAAGAGGGATTGAATCTATGCCTGGAAACTGTGTTTTCAGCAGAGACCAAAGACATCATCCTGAATATCTCCTTGCTTAATTGAAGGATATTTTTGGGCACAGCACCTTTGAACTTCATTCTCCGAGTACAAACGTCACTGGCAAAGATCGACAGTTATTGGCCATTCCTCAGGTGCTCTTGAAGTGGTGGTGGTGAATCGCCTTAAACCAATGCAGCCATACCAAGGTACTCTTGCAAAGCTTTTAAGTAATTCCAAGAATTTGGCACAGTAACAGAGGAATAGCAGGATTCCCACTCAGGATAATATGGATCTTGGAAACAATGGTTTCTCATTGACTCCTCTGATATGATTGCTTTATTTTTCCTCCAGATTGCTCAAGTTCCTCCTTAAAAACAGTATGAAGCTGCTAGCACTGCAGCTGGCTACCTTGCATGTGAAACTGTGCAAATCAACGTGAAGGAACCAACACTTCAAAAATCAGCAAATGGGTACATGCTCTACATAATTTTTAAAAATACAACTTTTATTTTTATTAACACAAACACACTACACAAAAATGCAGGAATAATAACAGCAGGTGTTGTATTTTAGAGGTAAAGTATCATAAAACTAGAATTCTTCTACGTTTGCGTAAAAGGAAACAAAATTAAAGTGCTGAATTTGTAATTCAGTTGGAAAAAGATCTTCCAATTGTGTTATGTTTCTCACTCACTCAGAATGCCCAAATACCTTTACAGCTAGCAAAGTACACTAAGGACCCTCACTATCCGGGACATGTCCTCTTCTAGTTACTACCACCAAGGAGAAGGTACAGGAGCCTGAAAACCCACACTCACCAATTCAGAAGCAGCTTCTTCCCCTCCGCCATCAGATTTCTTAATAGTCCATGAACCCAGAACACTACCCCGTTTTCTTTTGTTTGCACTTATTTTGTCATTTATTGTAATTTTAATGTCTTTGCACTGTACAGCTGCTGCAAAACAACAAATTTCACATCATATAAGACAGTGACAATAAACCCGATTCTGTAGTGTGGTCACTGTAGTAATACAGGAAATGCAAAGGGATTCTGGGTTGCACTCACTTCTTTCTGGCTGACTGGTCTTCCATGAATCTTCCATGGAGAGGGTACACTATAGATCAAAGAAACTCTTTGTAAGGAACACAAGCCGTATTTTACAGCCCATGCACATTCACTGTCAGTTGGCAATTTTTAAAATTATTGAAGAGGACTGAATGTTTATTGGAGGCCGAATGTAATCTCAGACCTGAGCAAATGAAAGAGGGTTGACTGCAGTTGTTCCTGTGCTTCAGAGGATCTCAAGATCAACAGTGTTAACATTCGGGTTCATACAAGTGAATACTGTTTAAAGGACCAAATAAACAGATGGCAGCAGGTAAGTGGGGGAACAGAGATTATTCCAAATGAAACTTAACCTACATTTGAACTCTCAACACCAGTGTACATTTTCAATCAGAATAAAACTTGTTTTTACATTAAGCTTGGAATGATTGTGTCCTATTCCACAAATCATCATGAGATGTACACTCCAGAATGAATTTCATACTCGTAAATCTGTGCAGTTCAAAAACAGTCAGAGAAAGATTTCCTCCAGAAAGTTTCACCTATGGGCATTCAATGTCCCACCATTTTTTCCACTGCTTTGCTCCCTCCCATTGAATTAGATCACATGTTGCCTTACAGGCAAGTTATGATATACTCTACAGGAAGAGGTGATGATTATGGAAACTGGTAAATAATTCATTATAGCACATCTGTTATATCAAGGATTACAAGATTTTTAAACAATTCTACCATTTTTCACCTTTGTATGTTCCACCTTAAGCACCAGGGTAGGGAGCAAGAATGCAAATCAAGTTTAAGATCATTCCAGCAGTTTCCAACTATGTTGCTTTTGCATCCATTTTGTAGCTGAACAATTTTAAACTGTCTAGATAAGCAATGGGAATTCAACAACAGGAATGCAAACAATGTGGCTCAGAGAGTATCACCCACCTTTGACTGCCAAGGTTCTGGGGTAAAGAGTCCAAGTGCAAGGACTTGAGTACATAATCTAGGCTGATATTTCTTGTGCTATTCTGCACTGGAGGAAGCATCTTTAGGCTGAGATCTTAAACTGGTGTTTCGCCTTCTTTTTCAGCTGGATGCAACACATCCCATATTTCTTAAGAGTCCAAGAAATCCCCCCATTTTTTCCCCTAACCAATACCTAAAAACATGTTATCTAGTCAAAATTACGTGACATGAAACCTTTTTGTACATAAATTGACAACGTTTCAACAGTGAATCTAATCTAAGACATCTTGAGAAGTCCTAACAAAATGAAAGACACGGAAGTTTCAGAAACGTAAGATTTGGAGTGAAGGCCTTCAGGGCAATAATTTATTATATCCTACAAGAGCAGCCACGCCTTTGTTGGGTTTCACAAAGCAGTCACTCCCTAAATGGGACTGCTCCTTTGAGTGTTATTTTGCTGTGTTTGCTTAAAACATTTTTTCCTGCATTTTTGGGGGAAAAGAAATTAAGCCTGCTCAAGTTAAACAGATCAGTAATTCTTTCAATTAAAACAACTTGTGGAGTTTCTTTTTAAAATATAATTACTTTTAATTTTGTAGAGGCATATGCAGAAGGACTGTTCGTGCTGCCATGTAGCTACCAGAGAAAGGTTAAACAGACTCCAATAAGAGCATGAATCTGACTCATCAAAATGTTTTGCTTGTATGAAAAATTAACATGTAATTCACTAATCAAGAGAAGAATTTATCATTGAATAGTGGTCAAGTTATTAGACTCTGATTTGCACTCTCCTTGATTTCAGTTCAAGTAGAAAATTCTCTCTTTTCTATTGGAAGTGGTTGATTGAGTATTGCATTCGGCCAGTAAGGTAAGAATTCTTGCATATGTTAGTATGATTGAACTGCGGGACAACTAGCAACCCAGTTTTTCTGACCCAATGTCATACTTCTATTTCCTGCCAATGGTTATTTCTGGGGTCAAAGTGAGAAAGAAGCCTATCCTTCTAGCCCTTATTTCTATTCCATGCATCAATCCCAAGCAAAAAGCTCGCTGACCCACTCAAATCATTCACATCAGCTGTGAGTACTTCCAACATCACCACAACTGCCAAGTCATGGCTTCCATATTCCTATTTTATCGCAGCATACTGGTTGAGTGGTCTTCACCGCTGTGGTGCAACAACCAGCATCTTTTAATGTTGTAAAGTGTCACCAATCACTGCACAAATAAAATTTGGCATTAAAATAAATGTTAATCACAGGAAAGAGGCCTCCAATCAAACTGTCTAATGAGAAGCTATGCAAGACTCAGCGCACGGTACAGTGGGTGAAACAGTGCATTATGAATTAGGAAAGTGGGAGGGGTCTGTACATATAGTACCTCCTTTTTGTTACAGCAAAGTATTCAATTAATATTTTAATGCATTATGTCACAATTTTAAAACAATTTGCTTCTAACTTAAGATTTGTAAACTGTCCTTCCATTATCAAACAGAAGACAATATCTATTCTCGTTGGCAAGAACTCATTCCAAGGTTTCTGCTTAGGTCTTTGGATTTCACTTGAGTGATACATTTATGACTTAGATCAGCCTCCCTCATTCATGACTCATTGTTTGAGAATCCTGGACTTGTGCACCTGAGACAGAAAAGTATAAAGGAACCAGAAGGAGGGAGCTAGGATGATTTGGGATGAGGAAAGAGGAAACAACTGCAAATGTTTAAGCCTCCTTTTGACTTCACTTGCCATGGATCACTTTCAATCCTCTTTAGAATCACAACCTCCTTCCTCTATCTCACGTACTGGTGCCACTGGAAGGACAACGTGTGCAATGCGACTCCACAGGCCACTCAGTTTGTCGGTGTCCATGCCTTGACTACCTTCAGAAGCAGAAAACCTCCTTCTCAGAAAGTCACGGACTTTCATTTCCAAGACTTTCAGGCTAACATCCGGTGCTAATTTCTCCTCGTCCAGGAGAACAGTGATCAGCAGGGCAACTGCCTTATAGGCTGCATTCTCATGGTCGCAGTACTTGTAGAAGATCAGTGTGGACAATGGGGGCAGATCCTGGAAATGGTGAATCACTGCTACCTTGCTGCCTTTGTCAAACCCAGATGATAGCTGTGTGTCCACCTCCAGTTTCACAACATCACTATCTCGGCCACTAGTGACAGTTGCGTTGACTTCCACCATTGCAGTGGCATTGAGGGCTGTGGAATAAGCATCTGCAATCTGGCGAGTGAGGCACCTCATGGTCTGCTGCCCATCCCATGCAGCTGCAAAAATTAAGATGGCAGGTTTCTCATGTTGGGTCAGATTAATGTGGTTGCGTAGTGTGATTCTGCTTCTCTTCCACAGTGCTGACTGCTGTCCATAGAACAGGGCCTCAACCTGCTCAAACTTGTCTAAAAATATAGTTAGCGCTGTTCTTTCCACCAAACTAACAGCCTTGGGCTTGTTCATCAAGAGCAGGAACAGCACAGAGAAAACCACCACGGCAAACATTAGGATGAAGACCACATTCTTGTTTGAGGTATCAGCACTCCCTGAAGAAGAATGAAAAAGACAAAAATCACTGAACGTTCAAACAGCCAATCACCTGCATAGGACCAAGTGGTATGTTAGCATGCTAAGACTATAACCTGCATGAAGTTATGTGGCCACTGAGACATCTGTACCTGACAACATAGGATGTTAGAATACTGAGACTACACCTGTACCTCTCAGTGCAAGATGCTAACACACAGAGAACACACTTGCTCTGGGGAGTGTGGGATTTCCATGCATTGGTGTGGAATGCTTAGCCAGAGACCACACGTATAGTCACTGCAGTATAAATTCCTGACTAAACTTCTCAAAGATATTCCCATTCTGTATCAGGTTACTTCTTTCCATTCAGGTGCATAGCCATCACTGAAATTCATAATCACCTTTCGTGAGCAGATTCTTACATTGCTGTAGCCTTTGTGAAGGAATTCATTATATGCTGTTCCAGAACGTTAATCTAACAACGACAAAGGGAGTTGCAGGATTTTGTCTCAGTGATATAACAAATACGTAAACAGGTTAGAACAGCCTGACTTGGAAGGCTATTCTTGTACCTGTAACTTGCAGCTAGCGGTATCCCATACTTTTGATCCCCTTGTCTTCCTCGGTAGAGATCTCAAGTTTAAGAGATGCTGTTGTATAAGCCTTGGAAAGCTGAAGTGCATTATGTAGAAGGTACTGTACAATGGAGCTGGAGGAGTGAATATTTAGGTGGTGAATGGGATACTTAACAAGAATTTGTTTTTAAATATTAGCTTTTATGGGATATGTTCATCATAGGCAACAACTGCAATTTGTTATGCATTGCTAAATGCTCTTAATAAGGCAGAGGTGAGCTAACTACTCGAAGTGCTGCAGCTCCTCTGGTGAAGGTATTCCAACAATGTTGTTTGTGTAGGGTTCCCAAATTTAGAAATAGCAAAAATGAGGAACGGCAACACATTTCCAAATCAGGTTAGAATCCACCTTAGAGAGGAACCTGCAGGCAGCAATGTTCCTATAAGCCTGCTGCTCGTCCTTCTTGCTGGTAGTTTACAAATTTTGAGAGTTGCTATCAAAACAATGCATCTGCAGTGCATTTTGTAGATTCTACAATGCAGCCACAGTACACAGGTAGTGGAGGAACTCAATGTTTAGGGTGGAGAAATGGTGCCAATCAAGCAAACTGCTTTGCCTGGATGATGTCAAGTTGTTAAGACAAGTGGGAGTATGCCACCATATTCCTGACTTGGGCCTTACAGATGGTGGAGAAGGTCTGGTATCAAGAAGTGAGTCACTTGGCACAGGACACCAAGCCTCTTACCTGTCCTTAGAACCACAGTACTTTCTCGGCTGTTCTAGTTAAGTTTCTGGGTAATGATGAACCCCACCTCCCCGCCCCACCACAGGTAATGAGCAACTCATCAATGACAATCTCATTGACCATCAAATAAAGGTGACCAAACTCACATTTATTGGAGATGATTTCTATCTGGCTTTTCTGCTTTGTTATCAGAACAGAAATGTAGATGGAGCCTCCACTTAACTGTTTAATTAACTATAAACAACTGAATGTGGCAGGAGAGCAGAGTTTTGATCCAATCCACCAATGACAACTTCCTTGAGCTCTGTCAATAGCATGCAGTTTCCACTGTTTAGCATACACATAATTCTAAATTGTGGCATTCAGTTGTCATTCCATTTTTAAGCTTACCTGGTGATCCATCTACTAATGTTTCTCTACGTTCTTTATTGAACCTGGGTTGGTCCCCTCTCTTGAGGTAATGGCATAATGAAGGCTGTGCTGGGGAACAAGGTTACAAACTATGATGGAAAACAATTAAGTTGCTAATGGCCCACAGCACCATGTAGATGCCTTGTTTTGAATTGCTAGATCTGTTCTGGATCTTTTCCATTTAGCATTGAGGTAGTGCTAGACAAAAAAAAATGGAGGATATAGTCAATGTTAAGAAGTGGCCACAAGGAATGTAGTGTGGTTGCTATTACTAATACTATCTTGGACAGATGCATTTTCCACATGTAAATTTACAAGGATAAGGCTCAGTATTACACTCAGATGTACTACACATGTACAGTGGAAAGCATTCTGATTGGTTGCATCACAGTCTGGTATGGAAACTCCAATGGACAGGAACACAAGAGGCTACAGAGAGACCCAGCCGGTTCAATCACTGGTACAGCTCTCCCCACCACTGAGGACACCTACAATGGGCAGTGTCACAGGAAGGTGATATCCATCATCAGGGATTCCCACCATCCAGGCCATGCCCTCTTCTTGACACTGCCATAAGGCAGCAGGTGCAAGAGCCTGAAGACCCACACCTCAAGGTTCAACAACTGCTTCTTCCCCACTGCCATCAGGTTCTTGAACCGACCTGAAAAAAACCTTAACTCTACTGTGGACTATTATTTTTCTCTCTCTCAATCATGCACTGGTGTTATTATTTATTTTGTTTACTTGCCACACATGTAAGTTATGCATAATTTATGTTAAGTTTATGTTAACTTCTGTTTGTACTCGTCTTGTAGTGTATTGTGCAGCTGCTACAAAAAACTAATTTTCATGGCATTTATATCCTATGTATGTATGCCTATGACAACAATAATCTTGAACTTGATGTTGGTTGTCCCATCACTTGCCACAGACTCAATATGGCAGCCAAATTCTGCAGGATTCTGCTGGCTCAGCAAGGTGCTAACAACTTTTTGGAGATAGAAGAGAATGCAGATGCTGGAGCAACACAATCTGCTGGAAGAATTCAGTGGGTGAAGCACCATCTGTCGGTGGGGGGGGGGGGAGTGGGAGGGGTGGGGATGAAGAGATAGGAATTGTCAACACTTCAAGTTGAAACCTGATCTGACATTTCGGTCACATGTGGGAGAATTATGTGCCAAAGTGTTTTTAAATTAATTTTAGTAGATTTTGAATACTTCTGGATGGCAGGGACATTCAGAAGCATTAAAAAGAAATTGACAACTTTTATAAACAGCAAAGCTGAGGACCTGACAAATACTTCAAATTATTTTATGGAGGGACTACTTCCACCTCATCCAAGTGATTAGGTCACAGCACACAGGGCCAAGTGGGACTTTGCTATATGGGACCAGCAAGTCCATTGTTACAGACAAGAACAAGGTAAATACAGGACAATTGCTTTTCTTGGTGACCCAAAGTACCCCAAAATAAAGTGAAACAATATTATTTCTACAATTGGAGCAAAACAAAATGCAGATTTGAAAATCTGAAACAAAAACAAAAAATGTTGGAAACTGACATCCTCCATCATTTCCAACATCTTAAGTGGGATTCCACCACCAAATATATCTTTCCCTCCCCTCTCAGCATTCCAAAGGGACATTTCCATCCACAACTCCCCAGTTCATTCCTCCATCTCTACTAACACTCACTCTCCTTCTCAAAGCACTTTCCCACGCAACTTCAGGAAATGCAACGTCTGCTCTTTTATGTCTTCCTTTCCCACCTCTCAGGGACTCAGATTGAGCTTCCAAGTGAAGTAGCAATTCACATGCACTTCTTCCAATATCGTATATTAGATCAAGGGTTCATAATGTGATCACGTCAAAAACACTAGACACAGATTCGGGTGGCTGCTTTGGAGAACATTTCCATTCAGTTTGCACGTATAACGCTGAGTTTCCACTGCCTGTCACTTTAATCCTCTGTCCCATGTATCCTTTAACCTCCTACTTTGCTGAATACAAGATTGAGGAACAGCACCTTATCTTCACAAGAGGACACACTGCAGCCCTCAGTCCAAATACTGAATTTCACAATTTCAGGTAAACCATTTCAATTTGTTTTTTTTCCCCCCGTCTCCAATTGCTTATCCCCCAGCCCAGATCAAAAATCTGCAGATTTTGGAAATCTGAAATACAAATAGAAAATGATGGAAATATTCAGAAGGTCAGGCAGCATCTGTACAAAAAGAAATGGAGAAAATTTTAGCTTGAATAAAGTGCCAGTATTTAAAATGTTTGATAGCTTGACATCTTTGGTCTGCACTCTTATCACAGACATTCCCTCAGATCTCCCCACCCTCCCTCTTTCTCTGCAACTTGAAACATTTAAAAAAATTTTCTAACTCTGATGGAGGGCCTTGGACCCAAAATGTTGATTGTTTCACTCCTTAGTGGTGCTGCTTGACCTGCCAAGTACTTCCAGTTTTCTATTACTTCCAGAAATTTGTTTGGGTTGAATCAACATTTGAGGGACGCAAAACTTTAAAAGTCTCACAGTTTACAACGTCCACATATGATCGCTTTGTCCTGAGTTTTACAAAGGAACATACATATCTTGACAGAAACAAACTTGTATGAGTCAATTGGTGAACTTACTACAGTTGCAAAATTTCACATTAACTGTCAACTGCTTCTTTCAACAAATACTTACAAACTTCATTAATACCCTAAAATTTAAACACTATATTCCATACCCTAATTTCTTCTCAGTGAAGCCCAGGAAACTTTTTACCATCTTCCACTGTGCCTTCATGTCAATATCAACTCAATATTGAAAAATTAGATTAATCTTATACCTTCCTGTACAAATCTTTTGTTTCTTTCTCCTTTCTTCGGGGAAGGCTCAGTGTGAGGCAGCACTGCAGAATTAAAAAACAGAAATAAACACAAGGCTGCTAAAAGTAGTAAACTTTTCCATTCCCTATGATGTCGCTATGACATCAACACAGGCAGGCATCCATTCAGTCAATAAACCCAATCATACTGCGAGACAAACTCAGATCACTAAGTCAATTACATTCCATTGTCTGCAAGAATTGTCATTTGTACTTGAAAGTCAAAAACACAACATACCTTAGAGAATAAGGAAATGTTCTATAATGGAATAAATTGGCCATAATATCCTCAATGCTCTCCTTGAAATAAGAACCCCTTTAACCTGATGGGGTGCTGAATAGTAAATTTATCACCAGAGACAGAGATAGACAATTATTGAAGAACATGAAACTGTAGAGCAACTCTTATAACTTTATATCCCAAATATCAATCACCCAATGGTGTATAGTTCCAGCAATTGATTGAATAAACACCCTCCACACCTGCAAATACTTTGATAGCTTCGAACCTTTAAATAGTTACCTGAATACAGACAGGACCTTGGCTTAACATTGCATTCAAAAGACAGCTTACCACTCACCTCACTACAATATTGGAATGTAAACCCAAGTTAGTTATTTGAATCATTCAAGTAGTATGGGTTGAAACTCTCTGGTCTGGTATGTTTCAAATCTGTAGTACAGATCTGTACTAATTGAACTAATTCTAACAAAGATATAATTAAGATCAAAAATTAATACCAATCTGTAGCTAATTAATCCACGGGTGCAACTTTAGCAATCTCAGCTGATAGCTTTGCCACTTCCTAAACTTGGGGTTGCTGACAGTTCTCATGAACAGAACACTCACTAACCCACGGAGTGTCCTATATTTAAAAACAAACATTTCTCCTTCTGCATAAATAACACTTCTCCTCCTCCAAGTACCTACATGAACCGAAATGTTAAGAAATATCACAACAACAAAATACTTTACCTGAAGGTACAAGCTTAGTATTAGCTTTACTTGATAGAGTTACATCATCCTTTTGACCTATAGAAAAAGAATTGCAAGGGTTAAAAACAGTATTTCCAAGTACATGTATGAAATGGCATCATGATTGTGAAGTGATTGAGACAGTTCAAAGATTTTAAACTCTGAGCACCAAAATTCCTCATGGACAATTTCAAGCAGACAGCTAGACTAAATCTACTACACATTGTAGATGATTTTAATTTTTTTTAAACTAGACACAAGCTAATTCAAGTGAAAATCAATAAACTGCTGATGCTGGAAATCTATAACAAAAACAGAAAATGCTGGAAACATTCAGGTCAGGCCACATCTGAGGGAAGAAAAACAGAGTCGACAAGCAGGTCAGAACTGCTGCTTCTTCAACACCATACTCATCCTCCACTGCAGTGTGCACAAACCTTTGAAAGATTGAACTAAAATACAGCCATAAATTTTCCTGGAAATGAACTATGCATTTTGACACTCAAAACAGGTCAAGGGTTTTTGTTTTAACAAATGAATGTGGGACTTCAATATAAACATGAAATCACACTGCAGTTATGATTAAGATGAAGACCCCAACTCCTTCCAACTATTTTACCTCTTGTTTAAAAAAGGGCAAATGGAAATTATTCACTGAAGTTTCAATTTATAGTGCATGAATCTGTTACCATGAAACTGCCAAAGTTGTTGCATCTGAGGAACACAATCCACTGCACACAACATTCAATCACACTCCTAATTATACACAAAATCTTCAAATACAATTTTACCCAGACCTCAATATCTTTTTTTTAAACCCAAAGTTGATGAATTTCAACAGAATTTTTTTTTCCCCAATATTATGGAAAGGCATTCTTTCCATCACAAACAAAGATGGTACTTTCCTATTCACTTCACCTACTTCTGCACTGACTGCAGAGATCACTTAACTCACCGTTAACAGTGCATTCATTCTATAGAATGACATTTAACACAACTCTGCAATAATATTTCTGCAATTTAAAGCTTCCTATTTCCACAGTTGGCTTTCAGTCTCTTCCCCTATAACAACTTATACAAATTATTGAAAGTTTTATGATGTTCCAGGACACATCACTGTCACTTTAGCAGATATAATCTGGCACAAAGCTACATACACTAGAATTAGGAAATCTGACAATTAGCTTGGACAAGATGATAGAATTTCAGGAGTAAGTTTTAAAGGAAAAGTGAAGAGGCTTCTGGGGAAAAAAAATTCCAGAGGTTGGGGTCCCAGCACTGAAAGCATCACCATCACAGCCTTGGGAACAAGGATGATTTGCTTCCACTCCAGTTGAGGAGTGGAAAATGTTTGTGCATGAAGTCTTTTAACCAGGGATGGCCAGTACCACAAGGTCTTAACAGAGTAAGGTCTTGGTTCAATGGCATGGAATTACCAGGTGAATGGACACCAGGTTACAATGCACAGACCTAGCAGGCACAGGAGTGAAACATACACATGTGCCTGGATACAAAATCTTACTAGTACCCCTTTCCTCAGCACCTTTCCCAGACTCTCTCCCTCTCTGTCTTTTTAACTTCTCCCAACAGTACCCCACCATTTTCCCACTCCCTTTCACCTTCCTCTCTCTTCACTCACCTCCTTCCCTCTTCCTTTCCTTTAATCTTTCACCATCCCAATCCCGGCCTCCCCCACTTTCCAGCTACCGATAGCTCACACCCTCCAAGGGTGAGGGTGCCAGCTGACCACTGTCATTTGCCCACATCAGGGCCCACTCCCCAATTGCCTCCCACACCTGACCAAAACCCCTACAGCTGAGCCTGGAACCCTCCGATTCACCCAGAAATCCTTAGGAAGACCTTCAGCTCTTTATTACGAAGAGTCAGTCATGGTAGACCAACGAAAACAGAGCACACACAAGAGACCACTATTGGAGGAATGTACAGTTCCTCAGGGGATTGTGAAAACAGAGAGGGATTTGAGATGTGGAGTTGTTGCCTCACAGTGCCAGAGATCTGGGTTCAACTCTGACTTCAGGTGCTGTCTGTGTGAAGTTCATACATTGTCTCCCGCGACCACTTGAGTGCTCCAGTTTCCTCTGGATGTGTGGATTGGTAGTAAATTTCCCCTAGTGTCTAGGTGATTGGTAGGATCTCGGGGGGTGGTGGTGGGGAGGGAGAGTTGATGAGAAAGTGTGTGGAGAATAAAAATGGGATCAATGTAGGATTTGTGCAAATGAATGGTTGATGTTTGGCATAGACTTCCGTGACTCTGATTCTAAAGCAAGAAACAGTGCTGTACATGAGCAGACCACATCTGGGCTCAAAGATAATCTAGATAAGGATGAACTAACCTCAGAAATTAAAGCAGTTTCCTTTCAAGAGAACAGTTTCTCACCATTCAGATGGTTAATGTACTTAAAATGATTTCATTGTAACTTGTTCCTGGTAATTACAAGTAAGGCAATACTTGCTGCAAAAACAAACTGAAATTACCAACAAAATCCACTAACTTATTAAGACTCAAATGAGCAACCTGGTAAATGCATTCCAAAGAATTCATGCAAACTAATTCTGTGACTTGTCTCGGTTGGCTGCCTAATAACCTACTCAAAAACATTCAAAGATGTACAAGGAACCACTTTGCTATTCTAAATCAAGAAAGGATTTGAATTTTCAGATACTGAATGAAAGATTAATATCATAGCCTAATCTTTGGGGCTGAAAACATATGGAAGTTTACCAGACTGGAACGAGATTATATGAAGGTGCTCATACTTTTTTTCTCCCGCCCTACAACCCTCCAGGAATTCTGTGTTCCTCCAATTCTAGACCCTCATTTGATTTTTAGTCTGAATAGGTCTCTCAAAGAGCCAGCACATGCATTGTATGTCAAATAGCCCCCTCAAGTTCTGTGTGATTTTATGACTTTGCAAACTTAACAGGTTAAACAGTGGTTAGTAACCTGATTAGTAGACGAGATTATGTAAAGAGCACTTGAATGAGAATTGTCTAATCATTTAAACACTCAGCGATACCCTCTCAATACAACTATCATTTTACCACACTCAAATAACAAGACACTAACCTTGGGTTGAACAAAGAGGTCTTCGTCTTATGTCAGACTGTGGAGGAACTTGATCTGCAAAAATATAAAAACAAGTTCAAATGCAAGTTAAGCTCAACTCTTTAATTCAAATTCCTGTGCATGTATGCACATCAGGCATTTGTTGCTGATTTTCTCAATAGCAACTTACAGAAAAGTGAACAAAAGTCTCTAGTTAAAGTGTGTTTTGAGATCTGCCTTCAAGGGTATTTAAACTGACATTAGCATTCTAGAATAAAAGAATTCCAGATTTATAACAAAAGCATTCTGGAATTCCAGATTTCTCCAATAGCTATAGGTGAACAAGACAAACATTTTATGCACACCCACTTACCTTCATCGAATTGGCTGAAGTTAGATTCACCTTCAGGACTCCATTCGAAAAGAAAAACATACCTCAGAAGCTGAAGCACATACCAAGGAATCATCAGAAACATCTCCCAAAACTAAATGCAGAATTATAAGTGATATTCCCCGATGGCCTGGGTGAAGGGAAAATGGCATCATTCTCAGTCTTGGAAGAAAAATGATGGGGAAGAATTTACTTGACTTTCCAAACAAGGCAACTACCTCATATCAGCTAGGTGATATGAAGGAGGAGATAGAGAGGAGAGGTGTTAATAATAAGCGTATGAGAAGATAAATGTTTTTAACCAATGTGTTGTTCCCATTCATTGATGAATATTTTGACCTGTACAAGATCGCGTTTGGAAGAAGCTCAAGATTCTACTACTTGGTGCTGCATCAGTGACTTAAAAATCAAATAACCTATCTTCTGCAAAATTCCCTCGTGTGTTTTGTTAGTCAAGCAATATTATTGAATACAACCTAAACACACAGTCACTGTGTTTATCAGCAGTCATCCCTTCATTTTTACCGGAGTTCAAGTCAAAGTCAGAATCATACAGTACAGAAACTGGCACCTCAGCAATTTTGTCAGAGTACTCAGTAAATACTAAACCCAAATTCCAGCATTTAGTCCATAGCCTTCAATGCCTTGCAATTCTAGTGGTTGTGAGAGTCTATCTTCACCATCCCCTCAAGCACTTCATCCACTGTGTGGGTGAAAAAAAATCTTCCTCAAATCCCCTCCAAATCTCCTACCCCTCAATCTATGCCCTCCATTTACAGATACCTCTGCTATGGGGGAAAGTACCTAACAACCTACACTGTCTATGGCTCTCAATTTTGTATTCCTCTCAAGTCTCCTCCACTCGAAGAAAAATAAACCTACTCTCTCCTGTTAACTGAAGTGCTCCATAGCAGACAACATCCTGGTGAATTTCCTCAGCATCCTCTCCAAAGCAATGATGTCCTTCTAATAGTGTGGTGACCAGACTGCACACAGCACTCCAGATGTGGCCTAACTCATGTTTTACCAAGGTGTATCATTACCTCCCTGCTCTTATATTCTATGTCCTGATGAATGGAAGCAAATATCCCATATACTCTCAAAATCACCTTATCTTCTTGAGCTGCCACATTCAGTAATCCTTGGACTTATACACCAAGGTCCCTTTGTTTCCCAATACTCCCAAAGTCTTATAATGCATTGTGTATGTCCTAGCCTTGTTAGTCCTTGCAAAATAATCATCTCCCACTTATCAGGATTAAATTCCATCTGTCATAAATATCATCCTGTACTTTAGAATATCCTCTGCACTATCAACAATATCCCTAATTTTCACGTCAACTATGAACTTACTGATCATACTCCCTACATTCACATCCACATTGTTAACGTATATGACAAACAATAATGGCTCCAGCAGCGAGCCTTCTGCTACATCACTGGTCAATAGGCTTCCAATCATAGAAAAACTCTCCATCAGTTTGTTTCAATAACGGCAGACAGTTGGAACTATATATATGCATGGACTTTTTACAGAATAGACACTACCCTAACCACTTTTAATGATTCACTTCTAACAAGAGTTGATGTCTGACCTTTTTAATAAAGACACTAAATTAATATCTCAGTTTGATAACCAGATTTGCAGGCAAAAATCTGCAGAACATATCAACTCCAACTGCCACTGTTAAGGCTGAAATGGCCAAGGCCCATCTTGAAGAAACTGTTTCAAAGTCACTAAAACTTAAAAGCTTTCAAGCATCCTTTCACAACACACATTATTCCTAAGTCCCAGAATTAAAAAAAAATTCTTGCGTGTCATTTAGGAATCTCTCTTAGTTCTGACAACTTATCAATATTTCTTCCTAGAACTCAGGAGCTATTCTGCTGTGCAGTGACTGAAACTCACCCAAAAGAGGCAAATTTAAATCTCACTCAAGTCCATGACTTTATAATAGAATCCCACAGTGAAATGTCAGAGCTGCTCAACCTTTGTGCCCTCAAGGTTCCTCCATGCCACATTTTTAGGGCAAGCTCGGTAGTGTAGCGGTTAGCGTAACGGTTTACAGCGCCAGCGACCCGGGTTCAATTCCGGCCGCTGTCTTTAAGGAGTTTGTATGTTCTCCCCGTGTCTGCATGGGTTTCCTCCAGGTGCTCCGGTTTCCTCCCACATTCCAAAGACATACAGGTTACGAAGTTATGGGCATGCTATGTTGGCGCCAGAAGCATGGTGACACTTGCGTGCTGCCCCCAGAACACTACACAAAAGATGCATTTCACTATGTTTCAATGTACATGTGACTAATAAAGCTATCTTATCTTAATTTTCTGAACTCAAAAGAATCAATTCTGGTAAAAAAGAGATCATCCAATCCACTCACTAATTTACCAATGTACCCTCAAGTATCAAACTGTACTTCATAAGGTTAACTTTTGGTGATTGGTCAAATATGGAATATTTTACACAATTATTTGTTCTGCACCTCTTATTTTTTCTCATGTGATCATCACAAATTACTCAACCCGCACTTGTACTTAAAGTAAGATTTTGTTACCATAAGATAGTAAAATCTGAACAAAATGACAGTGAAAAATAGTGCTAATATAAAAGCCACATCAGAAATGTTGGAATAGCTAAAAATTGTGGGTTGAAAGAAATTGTAGGTTTGTCAGTTTGTGGGAAAATACCAGCTCCATAGAAACCCAAAATAAATGTTTTCACAGACACACATCTTTAAAATATCAGTAAGAGTGCAATTGTTGATGAAGTGGCTAGAAATACTATCCACCATTCCTTCGTCATTGCTGATTCCAAAACTAACTCAATAACCAACAGCATTGTATGCTTGCCTTCATCAAAAAGGCAGTAAGCTCACCACCACTTTTTCAAGGGCAGTTACAGATCGAGCACTCAGATCCCAATAAATAAAATTTCACAAACCAAATTATTTGATCATTGTCTTTTTAATTTTCTGGAGCTTTCCTTTTTCCCCCAAAAGACTGCCACATTTCCTACATCACAGCAGCTGACTCCACTTTAAAGTCCTTCATTGCCTGTATTGTGCTTTGGAACATCAAAATTATGAACAGCATTTTACATTTACTCTAAATTTTTCAACCTGGGCAAATACCAGGAGGACAAATGCATTATCAAATAATTAAAACATCTGTAATTAATAAACTTTACAGTATTACAAATTGAAAATTTCAATACATACTCTTCACCGGACTGGAGTCTACTTCATCTGTCACTCTGATGTTTGGTGAATGTCTGCTCCCCTCTGGAAAAGCATTAAGGGCAAATCGATTGAAGCACAAAATGTCACACTGCAGATAAAATTACTTGATATCATCTGCCATGCTTCAACAAGTGACACATTCAACCACCTCATTGCTAGTATTGCTGGGAACAACCTCTACTGCACACCTTTCAAAACTGCGTCACTTTGATAAGTGAAATCAAAAGGCAGATTATCTAAATGAAGAGAGACTGCAAGTGAGTGAAGTACAGAGATATCTGAGTATTCTACTGCCTGAGTCACAAAAAGTTAGCAGCAGGTCCAATAAGTAGTTAAGGTGGTAAATGGCATTTGAGCCTTTATTGCAAAGGACTTGGAACTTAAAGATAGGGAGGTACTGGTATTGGTTTATTATTGTCACTTGTACCGAGGTACACTGAAAAACTTGTCTTACAAACTGATCTTACAGGTATTAGATTTGTTTTGTTACAGTTGTACAGGCTGTTGGTGAGGCTACACTTGAAATATTGTGTACAGTTTTGGTCCCTTTATCTAAAAAAGGATATAGCATTGGAGGCAGTCCAAAGGAGATTCACCAGGCTAATTCCTGGGTTGTCCTATCAAGACAGGCTAGACAGTTTGGGCCTGTATTCCTTGTAGTTTAGAAGAATGATGCATGACCTTATTCAAACATACAAGATCCTACTGGGGCTTGACAGGGTAAATGTTGAGATGCTTTCACTCGTGGGAGAGTCACGAACAAGGGGACCTAAATTACAAGACAAGAGGCCATAGAAATGTCTTCTCTCAGAGGGTAGCGAATCTCTGGAATTCTCCAATTCACACCCCACCCCACCGCCTTCCACCTCCACCACCGCCCTGCCCCCCCCCCCCCCCCCCCCCCCCCCCCACCGCCAACTGAGGGTGGTGGAGACTAGATCATTGGAAATATTTATAATGCAGATAGATAAATACCTGAAAGATCACAAAATTGAGAGTTATGGGGAACTGGCATAAAAGTGGAGCTGATGCCAGCATAGATCAGCCATGATCGTATTGAATGGCGGTGCAGGCTTTAGGGGCTGAGTGGACTACTCCTGCTCCTATTTTCCTGTGTTCTTGTATTGCGTTCTTACATCATCCAAGCAACAAAGAGTAGAAAAGCGTCTTCTCCTCCTCAGAGTGATGCAAGTCACAGCTTCATGTGCGATAACAACTGAAGTGCCTTAAGTTGGTTTGGCAGTTCTTATTTTAATTTGCATTGTGCAATTCAACCAATTACCAAGTGGACTGAGTAATGGTTCTATTGATCCATAAATGTGAAAGGGTGGGGTGCATTGCTCACTCAAGCAGGAACAGAATGTCCATAAGAACACCATCTTTAATGTCCACCAAGTATATTTGGCTCAAATTTAGAATACATTCAACATAGCCATGAAGATGAAAGGTCATTGATTTGGAGAATGGAAGTGATACAAGTCGGCTTAGGGACTGCAAAAAGAGTTGTCACTATATCCCTGGGTCAGATGGTAAACTTTTCTTGTTTGTGACAATCGTTTCTCAATCTGTGGGTTTTATTTTCAACCTTCATCAGCAAACTTCTCATACTGAGACGTACAAAAATGTAAACACAAGCACATTAAGCTGGATCATCCTGAATACGACCTGCACCATAATTCACCCACACAAATTTATAGACCCTCCATGCTTGAAACCCAGAAAGTTCTGTCTGCAGGCAGCCAACAGATGTCAAAATCTGAGGCCCTACCCCCTGCTTGCCATTGTTAAGAGGCTTTGAGCTATTTTTAAACCATAATAATATTTAAAACTTCAAGTAAGTTTTGATTAAAAATAAAAATGAGCAACTATAACTAAATTTAATTGAATTTAGAATGATACCAAAATAAACCATTAACTTACAATTTTTTTTCATTATGGTCAGCAACTACATTTAAATGAATGGGGTTGTGATTCTCAGACCATCAAGTTCTGGTGTAAAACCAAGGGGTAAATGTCGAGTGCATCTGGTTCCTCGTCTCAGTACATTGCTGTTCAATTGCAAGTCTACTGTCAAACCAGGCTGTAGTTATCCACCGGTTCTTTATGGAATTCTCTGCGGAAGTTCACCTCGATCCGAATCATTAATGTCTCAGTACATAGTGACTGTAAACCACTTGAGCTTTGTTCTCTGAACTTCCAACACTCAAAATATCAACCTCAGCCAAAACTAAAGGCATGATATATTTGGCTCAAATTTAGAATACATTCAACATAGTGCCCTTTGATTAATATGTCTCTAACTGATTGTCAATCATTAACCACATCTTGACTTTCACATTCAAGATTAGTCAGCCTTAATCTTAAAAAAAAAGATTTTCCTCCCAAATGCTCACGTATTCTCAAGTAATTATCCATACTTACAATGTCCTTCATAAGTACAACCTTCAGTTCAGAATTTCATCCATGTGGCCATGTAACAAGTGTTGTGCTGCTGTTGAGACAGCTATTGGCAGGAAAAGAGCTGGATTTCAATGGAAACAGTGGCTTCTGCCTTTCCAATATTTGATTTGGTAGGAAATTTCTGATCTTCTAACACAAGATGCCAGATAAGAAGTCTCACAGTTTAGAGAATGGAGGGATCAAGAGAGCTGGTATGAAGGCAGAGCTACGTGTTATCCATGCACATTTAAACCTGATATTGTCTTTTCGGACAATGTTGCTAAAGGGCGGAACAGAGGCACAATATATATCCAGAGGTCAAACACAGAAGAAGTATGAATGTGAGAGGTCAGAAGCAAGAAGAAATATTCTTCCTTACTATTCTCTGCTTATGCCTGAATTAATTCACCATGGAACCATGTGAGGGCAGTCCTACTCAGCTGGACAAAGGTGTTGAAAGAAGATAATATGGTTAAAGACTGAAGACAGATCAAGACAAGGAATGACGGTGCACCACAGACACAATTAATTCAGTTCTGCTAGAGGAGCAAAATACCTGATTGGAGAGGATTAAGCCTCCTCCAGTTTCCTCCCATATTCCAAATACATGCAGGTTGCTAGGTTAATTGACCACTATAAATTGCGTCCAGTGTGCAAGAGGGTATAAGAATCTGAGGGGAGTTGAGGAGAATAGAAAATAGGATTAACAAAGGATTAGGGTAAATGGCTGATGGTCAGTGGGGACTTCGTGGGCTGAAGGGCCCGTTTCTGTGGTACTTCTATGGAAAAAAAAAGGGACACCTGTAATGTGACAAAGGTTTGCAAGAATAAGGACCATATTTACTTGAAGAGGTGAGTGAATAACATCTGAAATAAAGGGGAGGGGAAGGGAGGTTTTTTTTCAGTGGAAGTGGGGTTGATGACAGTAGCAGAAGCGAGGGTTCCATTTAAAATACCAGGGAATAATGGAAGCAAGAAAGGAAGTTTCATGATCACCTCGGTCGAGGAGGCAGAAAATGAATCTAAATGAACAAGAGCAGCTAATGGAGGGCATAAAGATAGAAAGGAGATAACTTAAAGCTGTATCCCAGACTAGGACAATAGGAACCTTGTGCCACACTTGGCTTTGCAGACAAGAACAGGGAGTCGAGCAGAAGAGATAATTGAACAGGTGGGTTCAATCCTAATGACAAACAAGTCCTCAAGGCCTTTGCACTTACTAGAAGCAGAGATGGAGGAAACAGGAGCAAAATGTAGCAAAGAGGACCGAGGGAGATTTCTGTAATCTAGCCTGACCTGGCATTCAACAAGCTGTTTGCCATCATCATTCAAATCTACATCTCTTGAATTTAAGGAAGAAGAATGACCAGATTAAGAAAAATTTTGCTGGGGACATGAATATCAAAGATAGAAGGGAGCATATGATCAAATAGTTTGGTCGCTCCAGAAGTGTCATGAGGAATGGAAGACCAAACATTTGATGATTAGGGGTTTGAAGGTGCTACAGCGAGAGACTTGGAGAATTTTTCCCCCCAGGGACTGATACAGAAATAAATAATTTCAAGGAGACATTACTACTGAAAGACATAGGAAGTGATCAGAAATGGCTTTTCTTTGACAGAGAGCACGAGAACAAAAGACTACATTTAAATTCATTAAAATCTGAAGGTTGTAAATAACCTGCAGAGAAACAGGGTCGTGGATTTTCACCCCAAAGAACTGAATTTCTGCTCTGGACAAACACCAACGAAATAAAGTTGAACATTAGGAGCAGACTAAAATTCAACAATAACAAATACACAGGGGCACCCAGGATTACGAATGAATGACATGTTTCATGGTTTTCATTAATGACTGGATACAGTATATATTCCATTAGTTTAATCATGGGTAGTGTTAGGGTTCATTTAAACTAAAAAAATTATAGCCAGTATATGTAGAACAATACGATATAGGTAGATATAGAAAATAGACATTTCTGACTTACAGAGAAATAGATTTACGGACAGTTCTCAGGAACGGAACCTTACACAACCCAGGGACTGGCTGTATTGAAATAGTAGTGTTAAGATTTTAACCAAGAACAATTCTGTAAAGGCTGAACTCCAGCAGCTAAATAAGTGGTGGTACAAGCCGGAGAGACTCCAGGCTACTTGCGCCAATTGAATTGCAGGAACGTGGCTCTGAAATGTGTGTTTTTTGAGCATGTCATTTTTTTCCTCAACTATACGGCTAAATACAAAAAAATATTTTGAGATGGCAGGAGGGCATGAGTGTATGATCAAATAGTTTGGTCGCTCCAGAAATGTCATGAGAAATGGAGGACCAAACATTTGATGATTAGGGGTTTGAAGGTGCAAGGATGTACAGATTCTTTCCTTAATAGTTACAAAAACACTAAAAGTACCACAGGATTCTGAAGAAGCAGAAGCTATATAAAAAAAAAGGTCTCTACGATAAGAGAGGAACCAATGACCTTCAAGCTTTTACATCCATAGCACAATCCAAATGCTGAACAGTGTCACACAACAAAATAGGAACAGGCCACTCAGCCCCTCAAGCCTGCTCCCCCCCCACCCCCCATCCCATGGCTCATCTGCCCCAGGCCTCAACTCTTCTATGCCAGTTTCCCATAGCCCTAAATTGCCCAACCTTACAAAAAATTATCTATCTCCTCTTTAAATACCTCCAATCAGCTCATCTCCATGCCCCTCCAGGGTAGACAGTCCTCCGGGCCTCAAAATTTTGAGCACATATTTAAGTATAATATTAAAGAAGTGACGTTCTAATTCAAACCACACACTACATAAAAAAGTGTTTCCTCATATCACTCTTCCCCTTTATTTTACACACGTGACCTCTAGTTCTTGACTTTTCCACCAAAGGAAACAAGCCACACAATATCCATGCTGTGCAGACCCCTCATCATTTTACATATTTCCATCAGATCTCCTCTCAGCCATCTATTGTCTAAAGAATACAATCCTAGCCTTTCCCTATAATGCTCCTCACTCAAAACAGGAACTGTTTGCAAAGATTCACAAAGCTAATTTTCATGGCATTTATACCCTGGGTATGTATGCCTATGACAATAAACTTCAACAACCAGAGTTGAACACACTGCTCCAGCTGAGGCCAGATTTGTGTTTCATAAAGGTTCAGCATGACTTCCCTGTTTTTAAACTCTGTGTCACTATCAAAGCCAAAATTGTGTGTGCTGTATTAACCGCATTCTCAACCTGCCCTACCACTTGCAATTATTTGTGCAAATATACCCCGTCCCTAAATTTCTGCACTGCTTTTGAAAGGGGTATTCTTTATTCGATATTACTTTTCCTTACCCTTCTGATCAAAACAGAACATTTCACATTTCTCCACATTAAACTCCATCTTCCTGCTAACCAGGGATTGTTTCATAAGAACATTAGAAATAGGAGCAGGAGTCGGCCATCTGGCCCGTCGAGACTGCTCCGCCATTCAATAAGATCGTGGCTGATCTGGCCGTGGACTCAGCTCGACCTACTTGCCTTTACCCCATAGCCGTTAATTCCCCTACTGTGCAAAAATCTAACTGTGTCGTAAATACAGTATATTTAATGAGGTAGCCTCTACTGCTTCCCTGGGCAGAGAATTCCACAGATTCACTCCTCTCTGGGAAAACCAGTTTCTCCTCATCTCCATCCTAAATCTATTCCCCTAAATCTTGAGGCTATGTCCCCTAGTTCTAGTGTCACCTACCAGAGGAAACAACTTTCTTGCCTCGATCTTATCTATCCCTTTCATAATTTTATATGTTTCTATAAGATCCCCTCTCATTTTTCTGAATTCCAGCAAGTATAGTCCCAGGCAATTCAATCTCTCCTCATAAGCTAACCCCCTCATCTCCGGAATCAAATCGGGTCAACCTCCTCTGCACCACCTCCAAAGCCAGTATTTTCCCTTGATTCTGGTGTTTGACTTCTCTACTAATGTGAATTGTGTCCTTCTGTTTACCCCATCTAAAAAATTTGTAAGATTTTGCACACCGTTACAAATCTCTTCTCAAACTTCTCTGCTTCATAAACAAAAACCTCAAATTATCTAACCTATCCTAGAGTCATAGTTACACAGCACAGAAACAGGCCCTTCATCCCAATTTGGCTATGCTGATCAAGGTGCCTACCTAAGCTAGTCCCACTTGCCTGCATTTCACCCATATCCCTTTAAACCCTTCCCATCAATGCACCTGTCCAAACGTCTTTTAAATGTTATAACTCTACCCATTTCTACCACTTCCTCTGGCAGCTCTTTCCATTGATATTCTCTGTGTGAAAAACTTGCTCCTCCGATCCCCTTTAAACCTTTCCCCTCTCACCTTAAACCTATGCCCTTTAGTTTTAGACTCCCCTACCCTGAGATAAAGACTGACCAGCTACGCTATGTATCTCATGATTTTATAAACCTTTACAAGGTCACTATAAGGTTTTAACCGAATACTCTCATCCTTGGAACCTTTCAAGGAAATCTTCATCATGCCCTCTCCCCTGCCTTCACATTTTCTTAAACTGTGATCATAAACTGGTTGAAACTTGATAAAGTTTCTGCATTCTATGCTTCTACTTAGAAAGCCCAGAATTCCTCAAATATTAGGAAATAAAGTTCCATTGAAATTATCCTGTTCACATTTCCCACATCACTTCACATCCTGCAGGGTACACTGTTGTTAGGCAGAAAAATATGATAGCAATTTGCACACAACAGCTTTCAACAAACAATAACAACAATGATGAAACTATATATTTTGGTAATGTTAGTTGAGAAATATTGCCCAGCAAAAACTGTATCATAGGATCCATCAAGTTCATTTGGGGGAAGATGGGCGGTTCAATTTCTTACCTGAAATGTACCATCTCCATCTGTATATCATTCCCTTAACATTATACTTAATTATGTGCTCAAAACTCTGGAGTGGGACTCAAGTTCTTAATCTCAGGACTCAAAAGTACACTTAGCCAATTTGTTTTGAAATGCATTCACTTCGACATATTCAGTAGCCGTCTTCCGGAAAGAATGACAGCAACAGCATCCATTCTGCTGTAAATAATCAACACCATTAACGTGAAGAAAAACAGGGCTACTCATCCCACTGGCCAATATTAATACCTGAACTGACATCACTACCAACTTCCTTGCAGCAGGCAGAGAACTCCTGACTAACCACATTGTTTTCGACATCCATGGCAACACAGAATTGAAAAATGAGCTGAAAGCCAGAGACTCGCACATCTGATTCCTAGACTGCTGCTGGATTCATCACCTCACATTCATCCCTCCAGGTATGTGTTGTATAATCCCATTCATTTTAATGGCATCACCGACCTTGATCACAAAGGTTTGTGCCCACGTTTTTTTCTGTCCTCTATGTTATTCAATGTTTTTAATTAATTTTTAATAGTTAAAGGAATTAAATACGTTTTTTTAATTTACTTAAATACATTTGATTATCTGTTTATCAAAGAGATTTAAAGATTTTTCAAGTATTCTTGGACATGAGTGAGCTGATCGAAGACCATGAGCCAGTCCAGGGTGAGCCCTCAGGATAGGCTACCCAGGGACAAGTCGCCACCTGCAGACTGCCATGTCTCCCAGCCAGCCACGGCAGCCAGGCCTCCAAGACAATGGATAAAAGTTGTGGCCACAGGCAGCATCACCTTACAAGCACAAGCTGGGCCACCAGCATGGTCACCATCAGATTGCTGATTGTGGGATATTTTGTTCTCGCAAGTGGCTGCTCCACACACGTTCAACAGCTTTTTTGTTTACACAAGGAGGAATGATATCACCAGCAGCAGCATTCCTGAAAGTTGGGGAATATTCGGGGAAAAGTTCAAAAACTGTTAACTTGGCTGATTCCTATGATGAAAAGGCTGTCACAAACAGAAATTGCGCCCGTACTCCCTGGGGTATAGAAAGAGGTGATTTTGTAGAAGCACAAAGCATTATGAAGTAATTTGACAGGATAGGTGCTGAGAGATTGCTTCCCCTCATGGGGGAAAAGTCCAGAATTAGGAGGCAAAGTTTTAGATTAACTGATGATTAATTTAAGACGAAAGATGAGAAGGATTCTTTCTCTCAGATGATCATGAATCTTTGGAATTTTCTACCAAGAGAACTGCGCAGCCCAAGTCTCTAAATGTTCAAGGATGAGATAAACAGATGCTTGGACATCATGACTGTCAAAGGTTAGGTGGATCCTGCAGGAAAGTGGAGTTGAGCTACGATCACATGAGTCACGATCTTATTAAATGGCACTGCTGGAGAGACTATATGGCCTCTTTCTTATTTCCTTATTTGTTTTGCTTTTTGCCGACCATCTGTTGTACTGCTAAAGTCCGCAATCAGATTTCATGCATGAAGCTCGAATACACAACAATTAAGCTCAGGCAGTGAGCAAAGGTCCCCGCATTGGACCTGCAATCTTAAAAGTTTGTGTCAGGAGGTGAGTGGGGCAGAACAAAGCACATGGGTAACATTAAGGGGAATCATCTTGTTTTCCTGGAAACAGAATTCAGTACTGTATACAGGCTGTCCCCGGGTTACGAACTCCTGACCTGACGATAAGACCGAACTCCCATAATATTAAACTCAAAAGTCCAATGTACGTACACATGAACGGCAGAACTAGTTTCCTCTCTCTCGCAATTATTCTTTATCATCAGTTTTATGTGCTTTTGATGCCATTCGTTACAATACTGTGGATTTATGGTTACCATATCGAGTGAATTTGTGCATCTTCTGATGTGAACAAAATCGTCCGAAGACATAATCTGCCCAAGTTAATGAATCAAAGCGCTGCCGGAGGCTTCACCACCCCCCCCCCCCCATCTCCACGGCAACCCCGGGACGCCGCCGCCCGTCCTCACCTCCGCCCGCCGTCAGGGTCTCGCTGTCTGTATCGATGTCGGTGTCGGTGTCGGTGTCGGTGTCGCCGTCGGCTCTGCCGCACGTCTGGGTCGGGCTGCGGCGCTTCATCTCGCCGGCTCAGGCAGTGCCGGGGCCGGGCAGCTGCAGAAAGAGGCGGGCGGTGGTGACGGCGGCGGCCGGAAGTGCCGCTCAGTCGGACGTCCTTCCTCGACCCGACCCGCCCCACCTTAGCGCCGCTCACGGCGCCCCGGCTCTGACCTGCTCCGGGCCGCTGCAGTGCGAGCAAACTCGCCGGTCGTTACCGCGACTTTCCGGGCCGGACCGACCGCGCGCGCCGCCTGCTGTTACCGGCCCGGGCGACCACCGTGCTCGCCCTGTGGCAAACAGATCGCCAGCAAGGGCGGTGTGGGGGTTCCCCCCTGCAATTACCAGTGCAGGGGATCCCTCCCTCCTGCAATTAACAGTCCAGAGGATCCCTCCCCGCTCCCCGCAATTAACAGTCCAGAGGATCCCTCCCCCCTCCCCGCAATTAACAGTCCAGAGGATCCCTCCCCCCTCCCCGCAATTAACAGTCCAGAGGATCCCTCCCCCCTCCCCGCAATTAACAGTCCAGAGGATCCCTCCCCCCTCCCCGCAATTAACAGTCCAGAGGATCCCTCCCTCCACCTCGCCCCCCCCCCCCGCAATTAATAGTGCACAAGATGCCTCCCCTCCCCACCCCTACAATTAACAGTGCACAGGATCCCTCCCTCCCCTGCAATTAACAGTGCAAGCAATGCTCAGCAAGTCAGGCAGCATCTGTGGAGAGAGAGAGAGAGAGAGAGATATTCCTGCAGACATCTGATAAAACTTCTTCAACCCTAAACATCATTGCTGCCTCTCCACAGATGCTGCCTGACCTGCTGTGTTTCTGGCCTTCTTCTTGAAGGTTGGCTTGACTTTTTTTTGTCTCAAAGGACTAGGCGTAAACCTCGAGACATGAGAGACTGCAGATGCTGGAATCCAGAGCAACACACAAAGCACTGGATGAACTCAGCGGGTTAGGCAGCATCTATGGCAGGAAATGAACAGTTGACATTTTGGGTTGGGACCCTTCATCTGGACCAGATAAACCTTGCCCTTTAGAACATAAGAAAATAGGAGTAGGCCACTCAGTCCCCAAGCTTGCCCCACCATTCAATATGATCATGGCTGATCTATACTGGCCTCAACTCCTGTGCCAGTTCCCCTGGCCCTCAATACCCTGATAAATTCAAAAAAATTATATACTTCATCTTTAAACACCTGTAATAATCTCACCTCCACAACCCACTAGGAAAGAGATTCACAGCTCTCTGTGAGAAGAAAGAATTTTAGATGTACAGAGTTGCCAGTCTCCAAGTACATTACCAATGAACCTTTATCATCCTTGACAGTTCTGCCCCAACCCCCATCTCTGTCTAAAGTTTGCTACCATTTTGGCAATGCTCTCACTGTCTATCCCTAACGTGGTGTCAAATAAGATCAGAGAAAAGCCTTTTGCTCGTGTTGTAGAGTAGAGATGTAGTGATTTAAAGTACAGTAACGCTGCAAAACTCGTCCAGAGATCAAACACGTTAACACAAATCAGAAGAAAATTAACTTCAAGGTCACGAAGGGCATGGCAGATCAACTGCTAAACAAGGCAGAAGCCAGGATAGCAACTAATAACAGGACACTATTCATAACGATCTGGGTGAATCATTTCGGAAGGAATTTACCTCCTCAAAGTTAGCATCAGATTTTATGCGACATTTCACAAAATGTACTGAAGTCATAACAAGAATGCTGATACCCTACTTGCAAAATTAGTGCACCAGTTTTGGCAATATTGGTATTTTTATTTGAAATTTCAGCAAGAAGCAGTGCATGGTTTAGACTACAGTCCTTTACCTCACAGAACTGGAATCTGATAATCCTAGAGGCATGGAAATACTGTAGCTGTTATCAATACCGTATGCTTGAGAAATCGGGACAATAATAAACCAATTTACACTATTGGAATCTATCCTGCCCATCCCCTCAGAATCAACAAGATCGCCTCTCATTCTTCTAGAATCCAGTAAGTATAGTCCCAACTGCTCAAACTTTCTTCATATGTCATCCCCTACATCCCAGGTATCAGCCTCATGAACTTTTTCTGCACTGCTTCCAATGGTAGGACATTTTTAATATGAAGCCCAAACTCTATGCAGTACTCCATGAGCAATCACCAACACTCTGTAAAGTTGCCTCAGAACATCCCTACTTTTATACCCCTTGCAACAAAGGCCAACTTTCCAATTAGCCACCTTAATTACTTGCTGTATGTGCATGCTGATTTGTGCTTTTATGTACTAAGAACCCCGGGTTCCTTTGAACCACAACATTTTGTACTCTTGCTGTTAAATTAATAATTTGCTTTCCGATTCTTGCCTTCAAAGTCAGTAACCTAACAACTTCCCACATTATACTCCATCTGGCAACTTCTTGCCCACCTATTTCATGTACTTATATCCATTTTCCGATTCTTCCTATCCTCCTCACAACGTACTAACCCACCTTTCTTTGCATCATCAGCAAACATGGCTGCATTACACTTTGTTCCTTCATCCAAGTCATTAATATAAATTGTGAATAGTTGAAGCTATTAGTTGATAGCTAATAGTTGAATTTAACTTTTTTTGGTTATAATTGTGTTCTTTCTTGTAAAAATTGTGCACAATTTATGTTTAATTAATGTTTTTCTTGTGAATGCTGCTTATATGATGCTATGTGCCTATAATGCTGCTGCAAGTAAGTTTTTCATTGCACCTGTGTATACATGTACTTGTGCATGCAACAATAAACTCGACTTTGGAATAAACTCAACTTTGGGCTTTGGAAGCCTAAGCACCGATCTCTCTCATACTCCACATATTACTGATTACAATCTGAAAAATGACCATTTTATCCCTGTCCTTCATTGACCCTTCCCCAACACCCACAACTATTGGGCAGGGCTGGGTGGCCATTGCAGCCCCTCGGTGCAATTATGTGCAGGGATCAGAGCTGCAAGCAACCAACAACACCTATTACATATGTTGACAGACCACCCAGACCCTATAGTTCCCATCAACTCCTTTTGGATGTTGTGGAAGCTGCTATCTCCCAACTTTTGTTTGTTTGCATGACAGTCCCTAACCCAGAGGCTTCTCTATGGTTACAAGGTCATTGGTAAGCATCTTCTATTACATCCAGCAGGAGGTGATGAGAGAGACTGTAGGATCTTGGGGAGGGTGGGGTCTGTCAACACATAGAACAGCGGCTGGCAGTCCACGCAGTGGCCCACACTTATTTTGCCAAAAAGATGCAGCCCTAAGCCCCACTTAGCACTGAACAGCCACACTATTCACTGCAGCTTCTCCAACATTGGTCCTCACTGGCAGCCTCTCCACACTGATCTGTAGTTGCAATAGTGCCAGCTGGAGATCAGGGACTTGGAGTAAGATTTCTGGCACAGCACCACCATCAGTAACACAGATTTACTTCCACTCTGGTTCTGTGGTGGTGAATGAGGCCAATGTGAGGACTCATCCACAAATGGAGGAGGAGGTAGCTGATGGTGGGCAGTTTGTGAGGCAGTGCACTCCTCCTGCAGATCAGGCAGGACGTCTGTGTGCTCCTGATGCGTGTACTCAAGGTTCTCAATATCATCCTCAATAATCCTCCCCCACTTTGAGCAGTCATGGGCCAGAAGTCTCCAGGAGTCAATGGGGTTACAGCACTTTTTTTGAGCATATCCTTGAATCTTTTTCTCTGTTAGCCTGGGTATCTCCTCCCATAACCGAGCTTTGAATAGAGTCTGTTTTGGGAGTGCGGTGCTGGGCAGGTGAAGAATGTGGCCTGTCAACGTAACCTACTGAGATTAACTCGTGATTCATTGCTGGGGATGTTACACTGGGAGAGAGTTTGGCTTGCTTATCCTTCCAAATGAATTTGGAGGGTTTTGCAGAGACAGCACAGTAACATTCTTTCCAATGCCTGTTGTAGGTCATCCATGACTCAAGTAGCGTGTAGCAGGGAAGGGATCACTACTGCCCACTTTTGTGCCAGGTCTGAGGTATTGATCTTAAAGCACCCTTTTCCGGCAATTTAGCAGTTGCTGTGCTGGCTTATTGAAGGTGATGGTGAATTACATCATGGACCTTCACCGCGCAATGGATCCTAGGATGAGAGGTGGTTCACATTTTCCAGGTCTTGCCATGAAGCCGGAGGGTAGTGTTGTGCGCTGAGAGCAGGTTGATACAGGACCTTTATTTAACAGATGCCACGTGCAAGGCCCAGCCTTGTTATGGGATATGGGCCAAATGTGTGCAAATGGGACTAGCGTAGATGAGCATCATGGTTGGCATGGATGAGTTGGCTGAAGGGCCTGTTTCCATGCTGTATTACTCTCTGACACCTCCAATATAATGCTATAAGGACCCTATTTGCATCAATTCCATCAGTGTTCTCATTCCCGAGCACAAAGCAAACCTCTAGTGTACATCTACTGGTTCTCTTTTATCCACCTCCATGTTACACTGTCAAAGGACTCCAGCAAACCTGTAATTTCCCTTTTATAGAACCATGTTGACTCCCCTTGATTGTCTAATGATTTTTAAAATATCCTCTTAGTACCTCCTTAATAATAGATCCCTGCATTTCCCCCTACTCCCTGACAGATGTCATGCTAGCTGGCATATAATATCCTGCTTTCTATCTCTCTTTTTGTTATACAAATTACATTTGTGGTTTTCCTATGCTCTAGGACCTCTCCAGAAGAGGGGGAATTTTGGTGGATTACAACCATTGTATTCATTATCTCTGCAGCATTAGATACAAGTCCAGGGGGCTTGCCACCCTTTTGCCCTATTGGTTTGCCTGGGACTTTTTTTTCTAGTGTAAAGATCATTTTAGATTCCTCCCTTCCTTTTGATCCTTCCTTTCTCACTGGAATATACCTATGCTTAGATTCCTGAAATACTTCCTTAAATGTCTCCTGTTTTACCCTCATAGATTAATTTTTCTAGTTCATTTTAGCCAGCTCTGCCCTTATATTGTCTCTGCCATTATTTAAGATTAGGACACTAGTTTTAGACTCTCACTCTTAAAATTGAATTTGAAACTCTACCATACTGTGCTCACTCCTTCCTAGGAGATCATGTACCTTGAGATTATTGATTAATCCCATCTCATTATATAATACCAAATCTAAAAATAGCTTGCTGCCTGTTTGATTCCTCAACACTTTCCTTTTTGCCTATCCTTCTGAAAAACAAAATATCCCTGAATATTCAGTTCCCAGCCTGGGTCACCTTCCAGCCATCTCTCTGTAATGGCCATCAGATCATATCCATTTGTTTCTATTTGTGCTATCAACTCATTTATATTGTTGCAAAAGCTGTGTGCATTCAGATAAGAGTTCTTACTTTTACCTTTTTTCCTTGCTCTAACTCAACTTGCTGGTGCACTCTTATGCTTATACATTCTGCACCTTCCCAATACATTTTGGTTATTTTTACTCCTATCATTGCACTGCACTGTTGCCTTTCCCTTTGTTTTCCTGAACACTGCCTCACCTGAACCCTATCTTCTACTTCCAGCTTAGTTTTTGTGCCTTCATCAACCGTCAGATTCCCAGCTCCCTGTCAAACTGGCTTAAATTCTCCCCAAGTGCAGTAGCAAACTCCCCCACAAGGAGACTGGTACTGTTGCTGTTCCTGTTGAGGTGGAATCTATCTAGCTTATGGCTGTGCAACCTCCCCAGAAACAGTTCCAATTCAGGAATCTAATGTGCTCACAACACTATATACCTCAACCGCTCCACGTGATAGGAATTTCATATTCTCACCACTTCACACCCAGGCTTTGACTGGAAACGTGATGCATGGATCAGATCAGTTCTTTTTCCTCAACAGCTAAAACAATCTTGTAAGGAGCTGCCACTTTAAATTGGGTATTAAAGAAAAAAATGAAGAATCATTCCAAACATACAAGCATGATTGAAGAATTGGGTAATCAGAACACAAATGAGAAGACATTTCAACAAGGATGGGAACAATAATGCTGATAGAATATGGCAGAAAGAAGCACTCTTTTGCACCCAAATAGAAAGCACCATTCCCAATAATTAATGAACCCAGCCCTCCAATAACGTCAGTCAGGATACATGAAAAAGACAGTAAAAAGTAGTTGATTTCATGTCAACTGACTTTTAAGTCAGTTAATAATTATGTTTGAAGGTCAACTTAGTAACAGCTGCAATGTTTGATTTACAGAAGTGAAACCAGAAATGGAGATCGGAATGGTAGCTATTAGGCTGGAATCCAAACAAGATGGGATCTGAATTCAATAGCTTACAATTCAGCCATGTTTCATTGTGGTTGGTGGAGACAAGTTGAGATTGAAACCAGCACACAGCAAGGCAGGTTTATACATAGGGACAGATAGTTTAGGAACTGTAAGCTGAATGAAACCATAAATGACAACCACCAGCGTGAGTTATATTTCATGTGTATACATTGGCTGGAATGCCAATATTGTAGACACTGTGCACACATTTTAGGGGGGTGGTCTAGAAATAATCACACGCCAGTTCAAAGTTAAACCTGGGAAAATGAGAAAGGTGCACAAAGATCTTTCATAAGGGTAAATAATACTGGGTATAAGAACACTCATAAAATAAACTGAATCTACTTTTGGGAGCATACCAAAAATTATGACACGCATGTTTACCAAGGTGAGAGTTAGTACCCAATGGAATACCTCCCTATACAATGGGGCCTGCCATTTATACAATCAAATGCAGTGACAAAAATCTGCCATCAAGCAAGTGAAATTAGAGACTAATAATCTAGATCTAGCCTCCCAGAAGGTGCAGGGAGGAGCAAACAAGGATCAAAACTATGTCTTTTACCCTCAAGGAGTAGAATTGTTGGATAACCTTGTGATCTGTTGGATAGTGAACGTCAAATGTAGTAAGTTGTTTACTGCTGGATGACCTTCTTAGGATTTAACAACCTTGATATCAATTCAATTAATTTCACTCTTTGACAAATAATTAAAAATAAGTCAAACTTAATTCAAGACAAACAAGAATGATGAGTCTGTGTAAGAAATGGCAGCTTACGAATGGACAAGATGGAGCCAACAAATAGAGCAGCACACACAGCAATAAATAAGTATGATCTGAGAGTCATTACAGAGACATAGTTGCAGGATGACATAGATTGGGACCTGAATATTGAAAGAAGGAAGAGAGGGAAGGTGGAGGAGTGACTGTTAATGATAGTCTGAGTGAAATTCAGAGGGATGGCCTGCATTCAGGAAACCAAGATGTAGACCCGTTGGGAGAAAACAAGAAATAATAAAGTCACTTGTTGGACTAATGTACAGAGCTCTTATTATTAACCACAAAGTAGAACAGAGTATAAAGGAAGATACAACTTGGATGATAATAATGGGGGATTATAATAGTAGGCTAGATGAAAAGGTCATGGATTCTTTTCAGGATAATTACTGAGAACGACATGTTCTGGAGCCAAGCAGAGCAGGCTACTAGACCTGGCATTGTGCAACATGGGATTAGTTCATAATATTATGAAGACGCCTTTAGGTAGCTGTGATAATAATATGATTGAAGTTTACTTTCAGTTTGAGGGAGAGAAAAAGTGATCCAAGAATAATATTTTAAATTTAAATAAAGGCAATTATGAGGCATGAAATCAGAGTTTGCTAAAGGGGCAAATTAGTTTAAGGGATTGGTCAGTCAAAATGCGGTAACCAATATTTTAGACAATCTTTCAGAATGCACAAAGTAGATACATTTCAACAAAAGGACTGTCCATGGTTAGTGGACCATCCAATGAGTTAATCATCCATGGTTAACTACAGAAAAAAGGTAGCAAAAGGATATACCTGCAGAAAGACAGGTGGCAGATCAGAATATAAAAAGCAGCAAAGAATGATTAAAAGTTTATCGGGAGGAAAAAAAAAACTTATGGAGTACAAGGTAAAGCCAGTCAGAGAGATAAAAACAGATTGTAAGAGTTTCCATCAATATTTAAATAAAAACTAACCAAGTGGTCATTTCTTCTATAGAAAGTGATATAAATACATGGATTATGTGCAGGAGGCTACTCAGCCCCTTGAGGCTGGTCTACCATTTAATAAAGATCATAGTTCATTTGATTATAGCTTCAAATGCACATTCCCGCCTACCAATGCTAACACTTGTCCCCTTGCTTATCAAGATTCTATCTACGTCTAGCTTAAAAATATTCAAAGGCTCTGTTTCCACTACTCTTTGAGAACTAGTTTCAAAAACTCTCAATCCTCTGACAGAAAACATTACCTCATCTCAGTCTTAAATGGGCAAGCCCTTATTGTTAAACAGGGGTTCCCAGTTCTAGACGCGTCCACAAAAAGAAACATCCTGGGCACATTCATCCTGTGAAGGCCCCCCCAGGATCTTATTATGACATCATAACCCCCATGAACTAGAAGTGTGATGAAGAATACAAATGCAAGAGCATTAACTGCATTGTGGGTATACCCACACCTCAAGGACAGCAGGGGTTCAAGAAGGCTGCTCACCATCACCTTCAAGAACAACTAGGGATGGGTATTTAAATGCAGGCTTAGCCTGCAAAGCCTACATCCCTTGAATGAATATATAAAAGAATAATGAAACACTCCAGATTTTTGAACATCCATTTTGAACCTTCCATATTCCATTGTTGTCCAGCAGCTTAGAAGAGACATTGAATCTGTTGATCAAATATAGTTCTGCACGATTGATTCTACTAAGTGCAACAATTATACTCATTATCCCTAATTAGGAATGCCAAGTCAGTTTACTGACAGGAATACCTGTGACTGAGCAGATGTGGTCAAGTGAACACAACGCTTGATAGATTCTTGAAATCTATTGTTTTTGTTATTAAATCTAGACATTGAGTAGGGAGGAGGCATGTTTAAGTGGGGTGTGAATTAAGAGAAAAAATGAAAAAGCACCTAAGTTTATAGGAAGCTTTATCACATCAAAGCAACTGTCATTTAATGCAGCAGCCACCTCTCAGTTACAGCAAAAGATTAATTAATAATTAATAGCAGTGTTGTTTAAGGGAACAGTATCTAGGACAGAGCTGAACTATGAAGTAACTCATCAGCAGAGTTGCAAAATGGTTACAGCATGGAAGCCATTCAGCCCACCCCAACTATACCAACAGTAGACGAGAACAATCTAGTTAGTCCCACTCCCCTGCTCTCTCTTTGTAGCCTTGCAAATGCTTTAATTTTCAAATATTAATCCAGCTCCTTTTGAATGCTGCAATTGAATCTACCTGCACTATTACCCCTGGGAGCACATTCCAGACCCTGACCATTTGATGTGTAAATATGTTTCTTCCTGTCATTTTTGGTTCTCTTGCCCATTTCTTTCAGTCCATGTCCCAAGTCCTTGACTCCTCCACTAATAGGTACAGATTCTCTCTGTTTGTACCCTTTGTGATTTTCATATCTCTATCAGGTGAACAATTCCAGCTTCTCCAGTCCATTCACATAACACGGAGTCTCTCATTCCTGGAATCATTTTGGTACAGAAGAGATTTGACATCCCACCTTTCTTTAAATTTGGCACCTGGCAATGAATGCAATACTTCAGTTATGGCCAAACAAGGTTTTATAAAAATTCACAACTTCCAGGCTTTTTGTCTTCTTTGCCTCCATTAAGTCCAGGATCCCATAGAGGTTTTTTTTAACCACTTTCTCAATTGGCCCTGCCATTTTTAATGAACTATGTACATAAACCCAATCTCTCTGTTCTACCTTTTGAGAATTGTACCTTCTTCTCATGAAACATTTTACATTTCTCAGCATTAAAATTCATCTGCCGCTTATCCACCCATTCCGCCAGCCTGCCTTTAGTTCCTTGAAAACTGTGACTATTCACCTTGGAGTTCATTGCACTTCCAAGGTTTGTGTCAAGTGCAAAGTTAGAAATTTTGTCCCTGTCTCTAAGTCCAAATCATGAATACACTAAAACTCTGATAATCCACTATCCAACCTTTCAGAAAACCCGATGGTTCTGCATCAGGCTCACTGGCTAATGGCTGACATGCTCCTTTCCAACTTGCCAGGGTCCCAGTTCCCATGCTCCCCTCTGACTTTGCAAGGGGTCTGGCTCCCATGGTCTCTTTAAACTGACCAAGCTCCTGTTTCTCACACTCCCTTTAAACTTATCTGGTTCACTGGGAAATGTATGATGTTACCATGCAATATATTTGAAAAAAGCAAATTAAAAATGCTGTGGGTATTAATAGGAATAATATCCAGTTGTCCAGAAAAATTGCTGATCCACACCACCAAAGTCCTGCCGGGTTATTGGAGTTTTACTGTATATATAAAAAGTAGTGGGGAACTCCACTGCACAAATTCTCTCCAGTCCAATATACAAACTTTCACTGTTTCTTGCTGCTTAGCCAATTTTATCTCCATGCTGCTACAGTTCCTTTTATTCCATGGCCTTCAATTAAGGGCACTGTGTGAACATGAATTTCCAGCACAAAATCGGAAAAAATAGAGTGAGCATTCACCGAACTCCTTACTTTCAAAGAAGGAACAAAATGTCAAGCATAAGTTTTCAACAAACATTTTATTATGAATTCTAAGCAAATGTAACTTGATGAAAAACTGGGTGCTTCCTCAAGATAACAAGTACATAAAATAGATTTATAAAAAAATTAGAGAAATAAAGGACAGCGGATGCTGGAATCAAGAACAAGAAGACGCTGGAGGAACTCAGCATCTGTGGAGAAAAGCAGACTGTCAACATTTTGGGTCAGGACCCTTCTTTGGAGTGAAGATAGGAAAAGGGGAAGCCCAATATTTGGGGGGAGAAACAGAGCAGTGATAGGTGGACAAAAGAGGGGAGGTGGGCTGGGCACAAGGTGGTGATAGATAGATGCAGGTAAGAGACAGTGATAGGCAGGTGCGGGGGAGGAGGGGAGGGCAGATCCACCGGGGGATGGGTCACAGGTAGGGAGGCAGGTGGCATGGGGGGAGCAGAGGAGAGAGGTAAAAAAATGGCGAGGAGAAGAGAGAGGTTAGGAAAGGGAAGAAAAAAGGAAGAAAGGTGGGGGTGGGGGGTTGGTTTACTTAAAGTGGGAGAACTCAATGTTCATCCCATTAAGGTCCCAAGACAGAAAATAACCATCTTGGGACCTCAATGGGATGAACATCGAATTCTCCCACTTTAAGTAAACCAACCCCCCACCCCCACCTTTCTTCCTTTTTTCTTCCCTTTCCTAACCTCTCTCTTCTCCTCGCCATTTTTTTCCTCTCTCCTCTGCTCCCCCCATACTTCTGACCCATCCCTCGGTGGATCTGCTCTCCCCTCCCCCCCTGCACCTGCCCATCACTATCTCTTACCTGCATCTATCTACCACCACCTTGTGCCCACCCCACCTCCCCTCTTTTGTCCACCTATCATTGCTCTGTTCCCCCCCCACCCCCCACCCAGCCATACATTGGGCTTCCCCTCTTCCTATCTTCAGTCCTGAAGAAGGGTCCGGACCTGAGACGTTGACCATCTGCTTTTCTCCACGGATGCTGCCTGACCTGCTGACTTCCTCCAGCATCTTTCCTTTATATAAAAAATTATATACAATTCAACTTGAAGCATTGTTAGAGATTTCAGAATAAAAGGATCACTGACCTGCTGAGAAGATGTTGATGCAGTTTTTGGTGGAAGGGGCATCAATGACAGTATCCAAATGTGCAAGACAGCACCAGGAATAACTGAATTGGATTTATAATTGGATTTGGGTCGAGCAAACCCACCAATTATTTACCTGTGTACAAGCTTCCTCTGGTATCTCCTCCTCAATTTCACTGTAGGTCATGGAATTAGTACAGGCAACGGGTTAGACAAATAGGCTTGCTTCTCATCCTTGACCAGTGCTGGCCAGGATGCTGCTGGGTGTGATATGGTGATGGATTACTCAACCCTCCACTCCCAAAGTACTCTTGGGCTCCACTGAGCACTTCTCCACTACAGCATGGACATCAGTGGTGCTGTGCACAGAGTTACCAGCTCTGATTGTTTTGGATTAATAACTGATCTCTAGTGAGTTATTAATCACTTTGAGTGAAAGATAAGGAAAACTAAAGGGTTATAAAAAATATTCTCTTTGAACACTTATTTATTTGTTATAAAGATATTGAAGTTCTGAAGAAAAGGGATCTTTGACTGATCATTGAAAATTATACATTCAGCTAAGGAAGCATAAATTCACTTTCCCACTGGCAACAAGAGACACTTTAATAGTTCAATAGCTGGAGGTGGGGTAGTTGGAGCAAAGGGCTGGAGTAATGAAACCTCCAGGAATCCATCCAGCCAGAGGTTGCAATCCTCCTTTTATGCAACACATTGTTCAGCAAGGACTGCTTTTCAAAGGCCACCTTTAAAATTGCATCCTTTGTACGAGTTGTCTGGGCAAGAAGGTGGGGGTGAGAAGTGAAAACAATATTCTAAAGGGGGTCACAGAAAAACCAGAAATAATAATAATACAAACTCTTATCGGCAGAACTTCAAAATATATTATTTAAAAACGTTTCCCCACCTACCCTAGAAAATACCAGATCTAGATTCTTACTATGATAACATTTAAAAAATATTCTCCACAGTTGAGTTAACCAGACATTTTTAGCAATGTAATGCAGCACATTTCTTTAAATCGATGGACAGCCCTTAGCTTCAATTTCATTCTCCGGCCTGACTGGGAGCACCACATGGGCAATGCGGCTCCATAGGCCACTCAGTTTGTCTACATTCATCCCATTCTGTGCACCCTTGGGATCAGAGCAGAATTTCATCTCGAGGAAGTCGTGCACCATTTCCTCTACGGCGGTAAGAGGCAAATCCGGGTTCAATGTTGAAATGTCCAGCGACACTGTGATCAATATAGGGACGTCCTTGAAAGCTGCATTTTCATGGTCACAGTATTTGTAGAACAGAAGGGAAGAAGCTGGTGGCAGATCCTGAAAGTGATGAATAACTGCTGCCTTTCTTCCTTCTTTAAACTCAGACGATAGCTGGTTATCCATGTCTAACTTCACATCATCGCTGTTCATCAACTTCTTTGCAGATCCATCAATTTCTACCACACTAGAGTTGAAGACTGAGGCATAAGCTCCCGCGATCCCACGTGCAAGACAATGCAACGTTTTCTTTGCATCCTGAGCGGCAGTAAACATGAGAACCACAGGCTGAGTGTGTGTTGCTGTGGTTGCATGATTCTTCAACAAAACCTTACTACGTGTCCACAGTTTCTGATGCTGATTTGGGAACCTGTTCTGGATCTCTTTCCAGTTGTTGAGGAGGTGAACCTCTCTTTCTTTTATCAGCTGATGAGCAGTGGGCTCAGATGCCCAATGGCAATATACAAAGATGCTCAAAATTGCAACCAGTCCCATTAGCGAAATTGCAAGCTTCCAGAAAAGGAACCTGGACCCTGAGGAAAGATAGCAGAGATGCAATAAATTTTGTGGTCTTCCTGAATTAACAGATTGCAATGACTTACAGCAGATCAAAATATATGTTTTCTATCATTTCTCTGCTTGGTTCTTCACTTCCTTTATCATTAAATAAATTAACTGATAATTTGGTAGTTAAACACGCTTTGAGTATTTGGTTACAATTTAGAAAATACTTTGGCTTATTGAGATTTTCTTTGTCCTAGTCCAATTTTTTCTAATTAATTTTTTAAACCTTCTACGACTGATGTAGTTTTTAAAGAGTGGGACAAATCGGGTATCACTTGTTTTCAGGATCTGTTTGTTGGAGGAAATCGTTTTTCGTTTGAACAACTGTCAACCAAATATAGTTTACCCAAAACTCACTTTTTCCAATATTTACAAATTAGAGATTTTCTTCGATCTCAACTACATCCTTTTCCTATGAGTCCTGATAAAAATTTACTCGATGCAATTTTTAATTTGAAGCCTTTTCATGATGGCTCAATATCTAATATTTATGACAGGTTATTAGGAATGAGTAAGGTTCCACTAGATAAAATTAAAAATGCCTGGCAACAAGATTTACGGATATCAATTTCTGAGGAAACTTGGCATGACATTTTTAAATTGGTTAATACTTCGTCATTATGCGCCCATCATTCTCTCCTTCAATTTAAAGTGGTCCATAGAGCTCACTTGTCTAAAGACAAACTATCCTGTTTTTATTTGGATATATCTCCTTACTGTGATAAATGCAATAATGGAGAGGCTTCTTTAATTCACATGTTTTGGACGTGTCAGAATCTTAAAAAATATTGGACAGAGGTGTTTCAAACTGTTTCTGTGCTTTTTAAAACAAATTTTAAACTTAATCCTTTGACTGCATTATTTGGGATTGTCGGAGAAAAATATACAACTTTGGAGACTTCTGATCTACACATTCTGGCTTTTATTTCTCTTATAGCCAGGAGGGCTGTGTTGCTTAAATGAAAGGAAGTTACTCTGCCTACTCATGCTCAATGGTTACAGGATGTTATGTCATACTTGAATCTTGAGAAGATCCGTTGTTCAATTCTTGAATCTAATTTAGACTTTCAAACCTTATGGGGACCTTTCTTGAATTATTTTCAAAACCTTTGACTTGGTGACTAAAGTACAGATAGTGGCTGATATTTGGTATATCTCAAGGGTTTTTCCTTGTCTTTTTTTTAACCAAACAGCTTCAATCTTTGGCAGTGGGTGTAGATTTTTTTTTTATAATAAAATTATTCCAATTTTTTTTATTAATTAACTATCATATGTGTTTATTAATCTCAAGTATGATTTAACATAATGTATTAAGTAGTATTTTAATTCTCTTTTTGATACTCTTTTTTTAATGGAATTAATAAAAAATATTGTAAAGAAAATATATGTTTGCAGATCAGCACTGAAGATTTTCAGTCTTAGGTATAAGACGCAAAATTAAATAACATACTTCAAAGAAAACAATTAGAATTACTTCCATGCAAATCTGCTTTATGGCAGTTTGGGATTCTTGGTCCTGTATGGCCCATCACACTTGTGATATTCTGGGAACTTCAGCTGTCTAGGCTCTCACCTTGGGAATTCCCTGACTAAACCTCTTTATATCGCCATCTTTCCTTACTCATTTACAACACTGACCACATTCATGTTACTTAGGGGACTAGAAAGCACTTTGGAATATGTTCAGGTACAAAATACTTTACCAGTGCAAAGATTTTCTTCTTTCTTCTTTTATAAAACTCATTCAAATCTACCTCTTTGGCTAAATTTTTGGTCACCTGTGGCTTCTTAGCTGTTCCTGTGAGGCTGCTTGTAATGTTTTAAAATGTTAAAGGTGCTTTAAAAATGCAAGTTGCTGTTACTGATGTGGTAGAGATTCTGTAACACCAGCAGTAACACAAAACAATAACTCAAGGTAGCTGTGACTTGCATAATAAGCCACTTCATTTTCCTGTGCCTCATCTCAAAAAGTTAACTGTCTGTAACCGCCAGTTATGGTTCCTGCTCGAGCAAAGCAAGGAGTTGACTTATCAAGACACCTTTGATATACTAGAGCTTTCAGATCTGCTTGATTAATGACTAAATGACCAACATGGGGTCTGTTTTGCACTAAGTTCAGAGATTTTTTATCTTATGTCAATGCAACCTTACCAAGTGGGAGGTGTGGTTGTATAGGATCAGTAAGGCATTCAGCAACCCCTTGCTCCAACCCTCAAAGCCTGTACCACCATTCAATCATATTATGGCCAGTCTGCATCCAGATTCCTACTGGGACCTTCAGTATACTGTACCAACAAAAATCTATCATCTCAGCACTGAAATTTTCAATTAGTCTCGTCTCAACTGGTGCTTGGGCTGGAAGTAACAGTTCCAGATTTCACCACCCATTCTGAGATCACCCCAAACGTCTCAGCTGCTATTTTTAACATTGTGCCTACCTGTTACAAAACTTTCACCAAAGGATAAGGTATCTTTTTTTTACTAGAAAAATGCAGGCAACAGCACCATGATATGTGGCCTTCTTTGACCTCACCAAAACCTGAGCCTCCATCAACGAGGAAATGTGGAACACCCTCCTTAAATTTGGCTGCCTGTAGAAATTTATTTCCATCTTAATTTTGCTCCACGATGGCAGGCAAACCGTACTGCTCAGTGACCACTGTCTAACAAGCCTTTATTATCATCCCAACGCTTTCCTCAATCTCTCTCACTGCAATTTTGCACCACAGCTCCACAAAACAGCACCTCCTTCTCAGGGCACCAGTGCTCAAGGCGAGAGGTCATGGCTTTAAGGTTATGGGTGGGGGGTTCAGGGGAGATGTCAGGGGGAGGATTTTCCACCCAGAGAATGGTTGGTGCATGGAATGCACTGCCTGGGGTGGTGGTGGAGGCAGATACATTGGACAGGTTCAAGATTTTGTTGGATAGGCATATGGAGGAACGTGAGATAGAGGGATATGCGGGAGGAAAGGGTTAGGTCGTGTGAGGGTGGTTTGATGGACGGCACAGCATGGTGGGCCGAAGGGCCTGTTTTGTGCTGTATGGTTCTATGGTTCAAACCTCCTGTACGAGTAGAGCAAATCTTCAAAACTAATGGGAAGCTGTTCCACCCGACCTGCGATGACTGCAGTCCAGAAACAATGTAACTCAAACCTCAGCAGTCGAGCTGCAGTATGTAGATGAAATGTGTATTTGCACACGCTCAGAGGCCAAGCTCCATGACATCGTTGACTCGTTCAGCAAAGAATACAGGTGTTTGGGCCTTACACTCATCATCCCAAGACCAAATTCCTTTACCAACCTTTCTGTACCATATCGTCTTCTGACAATGCAGTTCTAGGCGAGACCCTGTAAAACATGAACTGCTGCCCATATCTCAGTAGCCACCTCTCAGTGAAGGCAGATGTAAAATAAGAAAAAGAGGGCTTGATGATCAAGACCTCAGATTAAAACAAAACACAGGTGATCCTTGCCCTCCTGTATGTTTGTTAGGTCTTGACCACCTACAATAGGCATTTCAATTCACTGGAAAATACCACCAATACTGTTTCTGCAAAATCTCCCTAAATTCACCAAAGGATAAATCAATGTCAGCATCCACTCCCAGACCAACATCCCCAGCATTGAGACCCCAATTACTCTCAACTGGCTACATAGGCATGCCACGTGCCTAACACCACATTCCCAAAACAGACACGAGGGAAAGGATAATCAGGTGAACAGAGAAGAAGATTCATGGATGCAATTAAAGTGTTCTTGAAGAAATGCAACATCCATATCGACTCCCGGGAACTTTTGGCCCCAGAGCAAAGTGGAGAAGGAGCATTCAGGATGATACTGAGAACCTCAATATCATGCACTGTGAGCATAGTGAAGCCCTATGTATGCTGCAGAAGGAGCGCACCAATTCACAAACTACCCACACCCTAATGCAGTCAGCTATCGGCTGCCCCATCCCTGGTATTATTTGCTTCTTCTGCATTGGCCTCATTAGTCACCTCAAAACCCTAAAAATCTGAGTGGAAGCAAGTTATCCTTGAGTCTGAGGGGTTGCCGATGAAGGAGGATGAAAACGTTAATCATCTTAAACAAACTCAAGTACACCATCAATTAATCTTCTATATTCAATAAATGCAAGCCTAGTCAATGTAATCTAACCTCAGAGTTTAACTCTCCATGTCCTAGTATCATTCTGGAAAAATGTACTTTCTCCAAGGTCACTTCCTCACATCGCAAAGCCTTTCCACCATCTATAAGGCACAAGTCAGGAGCATGACAGATTACTCTTCATTTATCTTCAACAACACTTAAGAAGCTTGAGACCATCCAGGACAAAGCACCCCATTGGATTAATACCCTATTATGACTTGAAACATTAATTCCCTCCACCATCAGTGCAATGGATGCGGTATGTACCATCTACAACATGCACTGCAGTTACTTCCTGCAGCTATTCCAAGATCATCTCCCAAACCTGTGGCCTCTACCACCAAGCATGTCAACGGCAGTAGGTAAATGGGACAACTTTCTGCAAGATGCCTTCTTAGTCACACACCTTTGTGACATGGGATCATATTGAAATTCCTTCACTGTTGATGGGTCTAAATCCAGGAATCCTATCCAGAAACATTATGGCACTAACTTCACTTGCAGGACAGCAAGAGTTATAGAACGTGATTCATCAACCCCTTCTGAAGGGCAATTAGGGATGGGCAACAGATGGTGGCTTTGCCAGTGATGTCTAGATCCCTAAAAACGTCAAGTAAGGTTGCCTTGAATTCCACGTACCGTAATTCTTTTTAATCAAGTTTTTAACTATCTAACAGGCAGAAACATTCCCAAGTCTCACTCACTCTTCACCTTCCCCCACCTGGTTTCCATCTGCCCATCACCTACATTCTTATCCCCCGGGTTTCTTCGGTCCCCTCCCTTGTTTCAGCTTTCCTATCCCCTTCTCCACCTGTTTCCATCTGCCCATCATCCTTCCCTTATCTGGTTCCACCTATCATCTACCGGCGTCCGTCTCTACCTTCTTCCTCCCCTCTCCCACCTGGTCCCAAATGCCTAACCTTTTCTCCCTTATCTACATACATCTATCACCTACGAGCCTCTGTCTCAACACACCCCTCTCCCCTTCCCCCACCACCCCGTCCATCATTCTCCCTTATCTCCCCCCCCCCCCCACCCCTCATCTGGTTCCACCTCTCACCCCTCCCTCTCACTTCTATACATTGACTTTCTTCCCTCTGCACTCTCATCCTGATCCCGATGCATGGTCTTAATCTGAAATAGTGACCATCCCTTTTGCCTCTACAGATGCTGTCTGACCCACTGAGTTCCTCCAGCAGTTTGTTTTTCACTTCATTTAAACCTTGCAGCTGGAGCTTCTCTCTATGTTTGGATTTAATACTGGAAAAATTAGTTTTCCCACTTTAGGCACCTGGCATCAGTAGCAAGCTCACCCTGGGTTAATGAAATCCACAGCAACCAGCAAACTAATATTTCTAATGCACAACATGCCTCAACTGATGCAAATGTAGCAGCAACACCAACTTCAGCTGCCAATTGCCCTGGAGCTCTTCCAAGTAAAACTGTAGAAATGAGACCATATTTGCTCACTGGTACCTGGTTTAGCACTGGATTACATTGAGAATCCTCAGCTACCACAGACAACACTCTTTAAACTCAAAGTTCCTCATATATCATAAAACAAACAAATTCCACCTCTCCCAATGAAAAAGGAATGGAAATATAATTGAATCAGGAGAAAGTTAGAAGAGCCTTTTATTTCCACATTAGTATTTTGTGTTACAATGGGACTCCAACTCAGTTTACCTTTGTGTGCTGAATGTCTGATTCTATAATCTATAGGACAGAAGGGATTACAGATTCAAGGACAAACATTAATTACATCACAAAAGCAGATCTTCAAAAATTAAATGGCTGACAAGATATATGAGCCTAATGATGCTCATTATCCCTCACCATAACAGTGCAACGGTACCAGTTGCTCAACCGCTGTCTTTTTGTACCTGACTCTTGATTTTGGGGAGAATCTACTTGCCAGGGGATAGGGAAGGGTTTTGAGGGAGAGGATCAGTCCTGATTTTATTAAATTATTGAATAGGCTCTTGCCCCTCAATCTTACATTGTTGTAAGTTTAGATACACTCTGTTTAATCTCTCCTCCCACATAAAATCTGCCATCCCGGCAATCAATTTAGTAAACCTTGCACTCCCACTGCTGCAAATACATTCTCCTTATGTTAGGAGACCATACCTGTACACAAGATTCCAGATGCAGTCTCATATACAAGTCCCAATATAACTGGAGCAAGTTGTCTCTCAAATTCAAATCCTCTTGCAAAAGTGGCCGAGATACCATTTCCTTGCTATATCTTCATATTAATTTTCAGCGATCTGTGTACAGGAATACCCATATCCCCTGAACACCAACAGTCTTCAAACTCTCATTATTTAAAAATCTATGGAGTGGGAGAAATATGGTAAATTCAACCTGTGAAATGTCTTTGGGGTGTAATTGAAGTGATGAAGGAGGTCAACACTGCTCATTCGAGGCTGCACTCCAGCAGCATCAAAAGTAACCATCAGCAGATAGTGTTTGCAAATCCATTTCTCTTAGTGAATGGAAACTCAATAAAACCTAATAAAGCCAGATTTTTTTTTTACAGCAAGTGTGAATACGCTATGCAACCTCTGCAGTTATGAAGTCTGATATTTACCTGAAACGTTTGGCCCAATAAACTGTGAACCTTGCTTTCTGTCAGTGTAACTCTGGGGCTCCCTGGGGCTGAAGTGTTGATGAATAACCACTATTAGAAAATAAATAGGAAAGTAGTTTAGGGAACAGCAAAGCATGGAAAAATAAAGCATCTTCCCAAATTATTCAATAACCATAAGAACATAAGAATTGGGAACAGGAGTTGCCAATGTGTGGTGTCGCAACAACAACCTCGCACTCAACGTCAGAAAGACCAAGGAATTAATTGTGGACTTCAGGAAGCAGAAGTCAGGATAACACACACCTGTCTTCATTGAAGGGTCAGTAGTGGAAAGGGTGAGCAGTTTCAAGTTCCTGGGCATCAAAATCTCAGAGGATCTATCTTGGGCCCAACACATTGATGCAATCATGAAGAAGGCATGCCAGCAGCTTTACTTCATTAGGACTTTGAGGAGATTTGGTACGTTACCAAAGACTCTTGAAAATTTCTACAGAGAAGAAATTTCTACAGTGGAGAGCAGTCTGACTGGTTACATCACTGCCTGTTATGGAGGCTCCAATGTGCAGGATCAAAAGAGGCTGCAGAAGGTTGCAGACTCAGCCAGCTCTATCATGGCACAACCCTTCCCGCCATCAAGGACATCTTCAAGAGGTGGTGTCTCAAGAAGGCGGCATCCATCATTAAGGACCCTCACCATCTGGGACGTGCCCTCTTCACGTTACTACCATCAGGGAAGGTGGTACAGGAGCCTGAACACCCACATTCAATGATTGAGGAACAGCTTCTTCCCCTCCACCATCAGATTTCTGAATGGTCCATGAACACTACCTCGTTACTGCTCTTTTGCACTGTTTATTTTTGTAACATGGTAATTTTTACGTCTTGCACTGTACTGCTGCCGCAAAACAACAAATTTCACGACAAATGTCAGTGATAATAAACCTGATTCTGAGTAAGTCATTCAGCCCCTTGAACCTGCTCCGTTATTCATATGACCATGGTAATTGATAATTGGTTTATTATTGTCACATGTACTGAGGTACAGTGAAAAACTGTTTTGCATGTTATCCATACAGATTATTTCATCACATCCGTACAACAAGGTAATAAAAGAAAACAGCAATAACAGAATGCAGAAGAGAGTGTTAGTTACAGAGAAAGTGCAGTGCAGGCAGACAATAAGATGCAAGGCCATGAGGAAGTAGATCGTGAGGTCAAGAGTCCAGCTTATTGTCCATCTGTTCATGGCTAACTGGACGTTCTTCACGTCTCTTTTCCTGTCCTTTACCCATAATTATCAATTCCCTTACTGGTTAGAAATCCATCTATCACAGCCTTATGTCCCCAAGGCTCTCTTGTTGCAAGGAGTTCCAAAGAAGGAACTCTTCCTTATCGCCGTCTTAAACTGGGGTTCCCTTATTCGGAGGGCATGCCCTCTGGTTCTGGAATTTTAGCATAAGATTGTATCACGTTCTTCTAAACTCCAAACAGTCCAAACCTTCACAACACTTCCCCATAGGACAGTCCATCCATATCCTGGAACATCCTAATGAACCTTCTGAACTGCCTCCAATGACATATTATATTTCCTTATAAGGGGGACCACAATTGTTTGCTGTACTCTAGATGGGATCTCGTTACTCTCGTGCAGTTGCACCAAGATTTCCCTGTTTTTATACTCAAACTCCCTTGTAATAAGGGCCAACATTCCATTATCCTTCCTAATTACCTGCTACACTTTGTATGCACAAAGAACCCCCAAAATCATCTTGTGCTGCTGCTTTCTGCAGTTTTTCTCCTTTTAAATATCACTGCTTTGCTTTACCTTTCAAATGAATAACCACATTTTCTCACAATACGTAATAAAGGGTGGCACAGTGGTCGGGCTGGTAGAGCCAATGCCTCACAGCACCAGAGACCCAAGTTCAATCCTGAACTTGGTACCGTCTGTATGGAGTTTGCACGTTCTCCCTGTGACTGTGTGGTTTTCTCCCACATCTCAAAGACATGCATGTTGGTAGGTTAACTGGTCACTGTAAGTTGTCCCTATGTGTTGATGAGTGGTAGAATATGGGGCAGTTCATGAGAATTTGGGATTAATCTGATGTAGAATTAGCATAAATGGATGGTTGATGGTTGGTGCAGAGGGCCTGTTTTCATGCTGTCCCTCTCTATGACTCTAGACTCCATCCAATATACTACACTTGCTTCTTTCCTCCAAGTCGTTAATATACATTGTAAACAGTTGCTGTTCCAACACTGATCCCTGCGGTACCCTGCTGGTTGCTGCTTGCCCAGCTGAAAATGAAGTCCATATCCCTACTTGCTATTTCCTGCCTTTTAGCCAATCCTCTATCCAAGCCAATACATTACCTCTAACACCGTGGGCTGTTATCTTGAGGCACCTTGTCGAATGCCTTCTGAAAGTCCAAAAACAAAATACCCACTGGGTCTCCTCTATCCACTCTGGTGAAGAATTCCTCAAAAAATTCCAGTAAAGACACAACTTTCCCTCTTGAGGCCATGCTGACTCTGCTCGATTAGATTATTATTTTCCAAATGTGGTGCTATTACTTGCTTAATAAATAATTCCAACATTCTTCCAACAATAGATGCTACGTTAATCAGCTTATAGTTATCCATATCTGCCTACCTTCCTTTTTGAATAGTTTTACATTCTGGTACTTTTCCAGAACCCAAGGGCTTTTGGAAGATTGCAACAAATGCACCCACTATCTTTGTAGCCACTTCTTTTAGGATCCTATGATGGATGCCCTCTAGGGCAGGGGATTTATCAGCCTTTAGCCCCATTACTTTATCTAATAGAGTCGTACACCATGGAAATAGGCCCTTTCGCCCAATTCGTCCATGCTGACCAAGATTCCCATCTAAATAAGTCCCATTCGCCTGCATTTGGCCCATATCCCTTTAATCTTTCCTATCCAGGTACCTATCCAAGTACCTTTTAAGTGTTGTTAATGTACCTGCCTCAACCACCTCCTCTGGCAATTTCTCTAGTGATGTGTTTGTACTTGATTCCTCCCTGGCAATGTTCAGTATTAATGAGATGTTCATAGTATTTTCTATGACAAAGGCTAATGCAAAACATCTGTTTAACTCCCCCATCACTCCCTTAATCCTCATCTATTTTCCCAACCTCATTCTCTTGGGGGTCTGAATATTCTCCAGTCGGTTGGCATTTATGTGAAGCTGTAGTCATTGCTTTTATTTGGTAACTGCAAGAAAGCCGATTTAAATTTGTGGTAGAACAATTGTCAAGCTCCTTTTTTTGTTTCTTCTATTTTTGGATGAGTTCAGTGTTGTTAGAGGCTTTCCCCTTTCAGGCACCTAGCAAAGCAGCAAATACCCACAGGTCAACAACAACAATTACTAGCTACATGCAGACTAAAGCTTCATCTGGTCCATTCAGTCTTAGAGTCACACAGCACAGAAACAGAACCTTCAAATCAAGTCCGTGCCGACCATCAAGCACTCTTTTACACTAATCCTGTTTTATTCTCCCCATATTCCTATCAACTCCCCCTAGATGCTACCCCTCGCCCACACACTAGAGGTAATTTACAGTGACCAAGGAACCCAATAATCTCTATGTATTTGGGATGTGGGAGGAAAGTGGAAAACCCATGCAGTGACAGGGAGAACATGCAAACTCCATTCAGACAGTGCTGGAGATCAGGATTGAGCCTGGTCACTGGAGCTGTGAGATCGCAGCTCTGCTAGCTGCACCTCTTTTCCGCCCTTGTCTCTCAGTTCACTGAACCTTTGCTGGAACACCAGGTGACATAGCAATTCCAAACTCAGCTGGCCTTCCACAACTTGTTGGAATTCCAGAGGACAGAAGACTGGATGGTGCAGGGAATTCAAGTGCTAGTTTGGCCCCTGTCAACTTTGGAATCCAGGGAGTGACCAGAAGCCAAGGCAAAGGCATTCTTCCTCTTTCTATTGGTGCTAAGGATGCTCTGGGAAATGTCAGTGTATGGACATGTATGAGGTGTATGAGAGAACCCATAAACGACAATAAACTCAACTTTGACTTTGATTGGCTACACTCCACCCAAAGATGGCATTCATCAGATACTTATGCACTGTGGTGCATTTTGCAATCCAAGCCCACAAGCAAAAACAAAAGCAAAAAGACCAAGCCAAAATTCAAATACCAGCATTGAAGAATCAATGCAACTGCACCACTCCCAAATAGCTCATTATAACTCACCAGAAGCATTTGGCCTCATTAACTGTGAACTTTTTTTTGTATCAGTGAAACTCCAGTGCTCCCTGTAGCTTGAGCGTTGGTGAGCACCAACTACAAAATTGAAAGCACAAACAGGAAATTAGATGAGGGCATCGCAAAACATGGACATTTAAAGTGTCTTCCCCAACATATTTAATAATATGAAAGTTTCCTAGTTGTTTGGCAAACTGTAGCATGGCAGATCACACCTGCTGCTCATAGAACAGTACAGCACAGGAACAGGCCCTTCGGCCCACTATATCCATGCTGACCACAATGCTAATCTAATTAATTACATGCCTGCACATGTTCGATATCCCTCCATTCCCTGCCTGTTCATGCGTCTGTCAAATGCCTCTTAAACATTGCTATTGTATGTGCTTCAACCACTTCCCCATCCAGCATGTTCCAGAGCGCCTACCACTCTTCGTGTGTAAAAAAAACTTGCCTTGCAAATCTCTTTTAAACTTTGCCTCTCTCACCTTAAACCTATGCCCTCTAGTATTTGACATTTCTACCCTAGGAAAAAGACTCTGATTAACTATCCTATCTGTGCCTCTCATAATTTTATTTACTCAGGTTGCCCCTCAGTCTCCAATGCTCCAGATAAAACAATCCAAGTTGTCTTACACATAACTAATTCACTGCAATCCAGGCAACATTGTGGTGAACATCTTCTGCACCATCTCCAAAAGCCTCCACATCCTTCCTGTAGTGTGGTGAGCAGAACTGCATACAATACTCCAAATTTGGCCTAACCAAAGTTTTATACTGCTGCAACGTCATTTGCCAACTTTTATACTCAGTGCCTGACCAATGAAATCATGCATACCGTACTCCTTTACCACCATATCCACGTGTTGCCACTTTCAGGGAGCCATGGACTTGCACCCCCAAGATCTCTCTGTTCAGCAACTCTCCCAAGAGTCCTGCTATTTACTGTATAGTTTTGTCTTGCAGGTGACCTCCCAAAATGCATGACTTCACACTTAGAGTTATATAGCACTGAAATAGGCCCTACAGCTCAACTGGTCCGTGCTGACCAAGATTCCCACCAAAACTAGTCCCATTTATCCACGTTTGGCCTATATGCCTCTAAACCTTTCCTGTCCAAGTACCTTTTAAATGTTGTTCCTGTACCTGCCTCAACCACTTCCTCTGGCAGCTCATTCCATATACTGACCACCCTCTGGGTGAAAAACCTGCCCCTCAGATTCCTATTCAATCTCTCCCCTCTCACCTTAAACTTATGCCCTCTAGTTCTTGACTCCCAACCCTGGGAAAAAGACTGTGTGCATTGACCCCATTTATGCCCCTCATGATATTATACACCTCCATATAAGATCACCCCTCATTCTCCTACACTCCAATGAAAAAGGTCCCAACCTGTTCAACCACTTTCCATAACTCAGTCCCTTGAGTCACGGCAACATCTTCATAAATCTCCTCTGAACTCTTTGCAGCTGAATGGCATCTTTCCTACAGCAGGGCAACCAAAACTGAACTAAATATTCCAAATGCGGTCTCACCAACACCTTGTACAACTGCAACGTAACATCCCAACTTCTACATTCAATGCCCTGACTGATGAAGGCCAGTGTGCCAAAAGCCTCCTTCACCACCCTGTCTACCTGTGACTTCACTTTCAGGGAACCAACTTGTACTTCTAGGTCTCCCTGTTGTACAACATTCCCCATAGCCCTACCATTGACTGAAAATCTGACCTTGATTTGTCTTCCCAAAATGCAACACCTCCCACTTATCCAAATTAAATTCCATTTGCCATTCCTTGCCCCGCTTACCCAGCTGATCAAGATCCCTATGTAAATTCTGATAGCCTTCTTCATTCTCCACAACACCACTTATATTAGTGTCATCTTCAAACTTACTAACCATGCCTGTAAATTATTATTGACATAGATGACAAATAGTAATGGGCCCAGTACCGACCCTTGGTGAACACCACTAGTCATGGGCCTCCAGTTTGAAAAACAATCTTCCACCATCACCCTTTGCTTCCTACCATCAAGCCAATTGTGTATCCAATTAGCCAGGTCTCCCTGGATCTCATGCGATCTAACTTCCCATAGCAGCTTACCATGCAGAGCCTTGTCCAGATTAAACTCCATCTGTTACTTCTTTGCCAAATTTCCAACTGACCTATATCCTGCTGCATCCTTTGACAACATTTCCCACTATCCACAACTCCCATTAATTTTCATGTTACCTGCAAACTTACTATATTATGTAATGTTCAGGAAGACTGGTAACTATTACAATCTGTGGTACAACTGTATTATAACTCTCTGGCTTTTGAATAACTGAAGCAAAAAAATAACGACTCTGTGTAGAAGACACAAAAAGGCCAGAACCAGCTGATCTGCTGGCCTAATTATTAAAATCTTTCCCTTGTCACCTTATTTTTTTGCCTTCTTGCAGGTGATTTTATTGGAGTACATATCAATGGCTCACCTTTGGTACTTGCAGTTTGGATTGTTTACAAGAGAACCTTTGATAAGGTGTCAAAATGCTCTTTGAACCCACAGGCTGGGAGGGTGGTACATCATAAATCTCACCTGATGTTCATACATGTACCTGTCTGCTTCGTGCTTTGGACCCTTGTATGATCCTGACCTTTATAAACCCAAGGACACTGAAACCAATTTCTCTACAACCACCCCACGAACGAAATCAGCTAACTCAGCTAAGGTCATGTTTGTATGCTTAGGCCTTCACATGACCAACTTAAACTCATCAGGCAGTTGTTCTGCTATTTATCAGGAGCAAGCTACGGTCAAAAGAGAGAAGTGGCATAAGCAGGTGAAGGGAATTCCAGCTGACAAACTTTCTCTCCAGAAATTGACACAGAAATAAAAAATTGTGAATAAAATCTGTTCATGCATGACTATTTACAATATTCACAGTGAGTCATTAAATTCCAATATTCCAATATGAAAATGCTAACTACATACAATTCCCTGCTTAACTCCCAGCTCGAAAGGACAGTGTAAGGAAATATACTGTGTCTTCCATTAGGCCAGAAAAAGACAGTTGGTTGTGTTGTTGAGCCTCTCCAGAAATCCTAAGAATCATCCACAGGATTCTAATATTGAATCAATTTATTTTTCACGCTAATAGAAAAAACTTTTCAAACAATTCCATTATTTGCTTCCTAAAGGTGGGAAAATGTACACACACACACACACACATCAACAATGTATGTAATTATACTGGCACCCATATTTAAGGAGACCAGAGTGCAATGCCTGATGTAATTTTGTGCCACAAAGGCCCACAGCTGATTGATTGTTTCAGTCAACTTTAAAATTGTTCCATGGTATAATAAGGTGGAATATTTTACCAGTACTTGGCTTATAGATCTTATAAACATGTATTCCCAATGAATAAAAGATTCACAACAATTCATGAGATGAAAAACAAATCCCAAAATCACAAGTTACATTCTACTAATAGAAGTCCATAATTCCGAAACACTGTTTCTTGCATCTAACTAATGTCCTTTCCAAAACCTCAACTGGTTACCTCCATATTGATAGAAACTATTTCCTTAATATCATTTAAGTGATTCCCTGTACAAATTTAAAAATTGCTGCTGGATTTTTGTATTTCTTCCATTTTTTGGGTGAATTTAGTGCTGGTAAGTAGAAGGTTTCCCACTTAAGGCATCAGCAGTACTACAGGTTCAACAACAAGTTACTTGCTACATGAAAATTAAAGCTTCACCTGCTGTTCTAATAATATATTTTAACCCCTTAAACCTTTGGAATAATGGTCTAACAGCACAAAATGAAATGGCAGTCCCATGCTCAACAGATCTTCCCAGAATTAGCCACTCGCCAACAGACATCTGGATGTCATTCTATAGGACAGTATGGAGGATTGGATGGTGCAGCGAATTTGAGTGCTCTTTCCTTCTCTGCCTACTGTGGAATCTAGTGAGTTAACAGAAGCCACAGCAATAACAGGTTTCATCTTCCTGTTGGTGCTAAGGATGCTCTGGGAAATGTCATCTGATGGACATTAATGAGGTATATGTCCGTTGGCTACATTCCAGCAACATCAAGTATGGCCTCTACCAGACACATGTACTGCGGTGCATTTTACATTCCAAATGCACATGTAAATAGAGCACCAAAAATACCTGATCAAGCCAGAATTCAAATGCCAAAGCCATGCAACCTTAAATTGCTTGTTATAACTTACCAGAAGCATTTGGCCTAGTAAACGGTGAACTATGTTTTGTGTCAGTGAAACTCCAAGGCTCCCTGTTGCTTGAGTGTTGGTGAGAATCAACTACAAAAAGGGAAAACATAAATTGGAAATTAGAGACTGCAGAACATGGACCTTTAAGGGGACTTCTCTAAATATTCAATAACATGAAAATTCCCAAACTTAGCTTATTATGTCTTTTGAGATCTCTCTCCGTGCTCTTAACAGGTGACCATCTGGAAGACTGGTAACTATTACAATCTGTAATACAGCTATATTATCATCTCCCTGGCTCTTGAAATAGCTGAGGCACAGAATAATTTTCAATAATTTGGTCAAATGAGCTCATTTGCAGGTCATTATTAAAGTTGGAGGAAATCCTTTTCCTCCCACCTTATCCCTCTTCTTCCTGCAGCTGTCTTTAGTAGAGTACATTTCAGTAGCTCACCTTCAACACCCCCCACTATCTTTGTGAGATAAACTCAGTTAAAGTGCCAATGTGCTCTTTTGACTCCACAGGACGAGAGGGCAGTGCATCATAGATCACACCTGATATTCACAAATGCCCCCTGTATGACCCTGACCTTTTTTTTACCAGGGACACTGAAACCAATCTCCTTGCAGCCACCCCAAGCAAGATGACTTAGCTCTGGCAAGGTCAGCTTTCTCATACCTCCTCATGACTTAGAAGCCCACTTGGCTCACTGAGTCATGCTGGCTCCCAGAGCACACCCCTCGGTGCCATTCCTCCATTTATTCCCTTCCGCCTATTCTCTCTCACATGCTCATTGACTTGTGCCTAATTTTCCTGTCACCCACCTAAACTGGGAGCAACTTACAGAAGCCAGTTAATCTACTAGCACATCTACGGGATGTGGGAGGAAACCGGAGCACCTGGGGAAAACTGTACACGGGCAGCACAAGAGGGCGGGATCAAATCCAGGTGGCTGGGGCTTTTTGGCGGCAGCACAAACTTGCTGCCTCACTGTGCTGCCTAAAGCACTTGTTGTAGTGTATGTAAATGGTTCACCTTCAAGAATTTGTCATTTATGTTCTGTTTCTTTCGGATTCTTTTAAATTGGGTAGGTTACCACAATCTTTTTATGAAACTTCCGTTTCACTTATTCTTAAGAAAAATAAGAACCCAATGGAATGTTCTTTGTATAGACCAATTTCTTTACTTAATGTTGATGTTAAAATTTCATCTAAAGTTTTGGCCCGCAGATTGGAAAATATTTTACCCTTAATTATATCAGATAATCAGACTGGTTTTATTAAAAATCATTATTCCCATTTTAATATTTGTCATTTACTGAATATTATCTATTCTCCCTCTAAGGAAATATCGGACTGTGTGATATCTCCAGATGCTAAGAAGGCCTTTGATCGGGTTGAATGGAGCTACTTATTTAAAACTTTAGAGAAATTTAACTTTGGGCTTGACTTCATTCAATGGATTAAATTATTTATCTCCTTCTGCTTGTGTTCTTACTAACTTTCAAAATTCTAAACCTTTTAAACTTCAATGCAGGACCAGACTGGGATGCCCTTTGAGCCCTTTGCTATTTGATTTGGCTTTAGAACCTTTAGCTATTGCTCTTCAAGAATCTACAGGTATCGCTGGTATCTTTAGAAGAGGTATTACCCACAAAGTTTTGCTCTATGCCGATGATTTACTGCTTTTTATCTCTAATGCTGAGACCTCGTTACCTCCTACGCTTTCTCTATTTTCCTGTTTTAGCCAGTTTTCAGGATATAAACTGAATTTACACAAGAGTGAACTTTTCATTTGATACTAACCCTCCTTTTAAAATTATAAGAAATCATTTTATCTATTTGGGTGTAACAATTACTAAAAATTATAAACACTTAAAGAAAACTTTCTTACTCTATTGAATTATGTGAAAAGGTTCTTATCAAATTGGTCATCTCTCTCTATATTGTTGATTGGCTGAATTCTATTAAAATGAACAGTTTACCTAAATTTATATACCTATTTCAGGCTTTACCTGTTTTTATTCCTAAGTACTTTTTTGACTCTCTTGATTCAATTATATCTTCTTACATATGGAAAATCAAACATCCTAGATTAAATAAAGTTCACTTTCAGAAAGTTAACAAGAATGGAGATTTCGCCTTACCTAATTTTAGGCTTTATTACTGGACAGTCAACATACGAAATCTTACGTTTTGGTTACACTATATTAATCATGAGGCTTGTCCAGTATGGATTTCTTTGGAAGCTAATTCTGTTAAAAAAAATGTTCTATTATTTCTTTACTTGGCTCTTCACTTCCTTTATCATTAAATAAACTAACTGATAATTCAGTAGTTAAAAATGCTTTGAGGATTTGATTACAATTTAGAAAATATTACAGTTTATCGAGATTTTCTTTGTCTAGTCTTCTTGCTAATTTTTTTTAAACCTTCTATGACTGATGTAGTTTTTAAAGAGTGGGATAGATTGGGTATTACTTGTTTTCAGGATCTGTTCGTTGAAGGAAATTTTTCTTTGTCTGAATGATTGTCAACTAAATATAGTTTACCAAAAACCCACTTTTTTCGATATTTACAAATTAGAGACTTTCTCCTATCTCAATTACGTACATTCCCTATGAGTCCTGATAAGAACTTACTAGATGTAATTTTTAATTTGAAATCTTTTTATGATGGCTCAATATCTAATATTTATGGTAGGTTATTAGGAATGAGTAAGGTTCCCTCAGACAAAATTAAAAATGCTTGAGAACAAGATTTGCAGATTTCAATTTCTGAGGAAAATTGGAATGAAATTTTTAAGTTGGTCAATACTTCAGCACTATGTGCATGTCACTCCCTCCTTCAGTTTAAAGTGGTTCATAGAGCTCATCTGTCCAAAGACAAGCTACTTTGTTTTTATCTGGATATATCACCTTATTGTGATAAATGCAATAATGGAGAGGCTTCTTTAATCCACATGTTTTGGACATGTCCAAGTCTTAAAAAATACTGGATAGAGGTATTTCAAACATTTTTTGTGCTTTTTAAAATAAATTTTAAGCCTAATCCTCTGACTGCATTATTTGGGATTATAGGAGAAAAAGATATAATTTTGGAGACTTCTGATCTACATGTATTGGCCTTTGTTTCTCTTGTAGCCAGGAGGGCTGTGTTGCTTAAATGGAAGGAAGTTACTCCCCCTACTCATGTCCAATGGCTATAGGATATTATGTCATACCTAAATTTAGAGAAGATCCATTGTTCAATTTCTGAATCTAATTAGACTTTCAAACATTGTGGGGACCTTTTTTGAATTATTTTCAAAACCTTTGACTTGGTGGTTAAAGTACAGATATTGGCTAATTACTATTATCTGTTTAGGTTGGTTTTTTTTGGTCTGTTTTTTTAAAACCAAACAGCTTCGGTCTTGGTAGTGGGTTTAGATTTTTTTTATATAATAAAATTATTCTAAATTATTCCAATTTAATTGTGATTTTATGTATGATTTAACACAATGTATTCTGTAGTATTTTGTCTTTTTTTTATGATTCACATACCCTGCATTTTCTATGTGAAATTAATAAAAATATTGTCAAAAGAAAAGAATTTGTCCATAGTGTGGTTACTTGCAAGGCGGTCTTGACAGCAAGTGCCAACGTGCATTATCACCCAAATGTGAGTGAACAGAAGCCACAGCAATGGCCTGTTTGCTCTTGCTACTCATGCCAAGATGCTCTGTGAATTGTCAAAGGGAGGTCATTGAGGGGTGTAGGAGAGCGGTCTCCCCTCTGTCCATTGACTACACTCTGGCAATATCAAAGATGACTTCATCAGACACTTGTGGTGCATTTTGCAAACCAAATCTACAAGCAAATAGAAAGGCAACATTGCCAAATCAAACAAAAATTCAAATGCTAGATTGCAAAGAAACTGTACAACTCCTGAAATGCTTTAGATTCAGATCAGATTAAGATTGGTTTATTGTCATATACACCAGGGTGTAACAAAATTCCACGCATGCATGAAGCTCACAGAGTAAACAGTAATAATAAATATAATAATTAATATAGCGATGAGTACAAAACAACTGAATGGGGCTAAGTATAGCAGTGCATACTGAAGTAGTTATAGCTTTGGCTTCTTCAAACTTACCAGAAGCATTCAGCCCAATAAACTGCGAACTTCGTTTTGCGTCAGTGTAGTCCTGGGGCTCCCTTTTGTTCAAGTGATGGTGAACATCATCTACAAGAGGGAGAAAATAAATAGAAATGGAAGTTAGAGCACAGCAAAACATGAACATGTAAAGTGTCTTCCCCAATATATCGTTTGACACATATTGTTACATGGGACCAACTTACTATTCTTTTTTTTAAATTTTATTTACAGCATGGTAACAGGCCCTTCCGGCCCAACAAGTTCGCGCTGCCCATTTTAAACCCAAATTAATCTACCCGTACGTCTTTTTGCAATGTGGGAGGAAACCGGAGCACCCGGAGGAAACCCACGCAGACACGGCAGAACGTACAAACTCCTTACAGACAGCGACGGGAATCGAACCCCGTTCGCTGGCGCTGTAATAGCATCTTGTCAGCTGATCGACAGGAAGACTGGTGACAATTACAATTTGTTGTGGAACTATATTAAAAAACACTTGTTTTAGAATAGCTGAAGCATGGAACAATGACTCTGTTTAAGAAAATGGTATCTCCACTCAGTCAGTGAATGGAGCAATGAAGTGTATCAAGGTTTTTCTGGTGTACATCGTGTTTAATTGTCAAAATGCTGTGCAGCTAACATGGACTCCCCACTGCAGCAGTATCTGCACACAGAAGACATGTAGCATTTCTAAGAAACAAGTATATATCTAACATATTACTGTAGAAAAGGTAACATTCAAGAGAGAGCAGCTCTCTGGCTTAATGTATCTTTCCCCAACAAATTAGTCTGCTCAGCAGCTTCTATGTTTCTCATAAGTATCAGTAAGATTTCCATTCATTTATTACAAGTGATTGACAAGACTCATCTGATCCAGTAACCTACACAATTAAAATTGCAAGCAAATCATCCACTTGAGTAGCCTCTCACACAACTTTCCATCATTCTTAGGGACAAAATAAGGTGTGGATTCTGGAAGTATTCAAGTAGTAACATTTTTCCTGCTAATTACGGGCTTTTTTGAATTGTTCCAGGTTTGTTAAATTAATCTGCACGTCATTCACAGATCCTATATGCACGGAACCTTGGCATTACATCTAAAGGACAAGAGCAAGAAATCCCCCGTATGTAAAGAGGGAATAAAATGAAAAATATTTTTAATTAAATTGATGGCACAATTAATGCTGTGGACTGATGATAATCTATACTCTTTTGGGCTGAATGCAGAATAGAACAAGGTCCAAAGCTTCAGCACAACACCAAGACAAAACTAATATTCGAGTTGAATGCGAGTAAATCTTCTCTCTCACACAAACACAAAAACTCCTGATCCTTCCCACCCATCCCCCACAGGACCATAGGCTTGGACCAGTTTCAATATGCACATTTTTTAAAATAAATTACTGCCAACATTGTGCAGCAATCATAAATTACCTAATGTTCATTACTAACTATCTGAATTTACACATTGACTTATTTCACTTAGTGACAGGCTACTGCCAATAAAACAGTCTATTGGCATTTCACACAAAAATCGTAAAGCAAGTAGTACCAGACAACATTGTTAACCCCGAACAATTCTGTACTCTGTCAAACTCCATCTCAGATTCTGCATCTGAAAATTAACAACAATTAAAATCACAGTAATAAAGCGTGAAAATAAACTCTTTGATTCACTATGTCTGAATCCATTAAGTATCCCATTTCCCAACACTCAGCCCCCTTTCTGTGCACTGATGTTTCAAGTGCACAGCTCGATACTTATTAAATGCTGTGAAAGAACCTGCCTCCATTACCGCCTCAGAAAATGAATTCTTGGCTTCAATCATCCTCTGGGTAAAAAAAACTCTTCCTCAAATTCCTTCTAAATCTCTTATCCTCAACCTTAAACCTATGCCCTCTGGTTATAAATACCACCGCTATGGGGGAAAGTTTCTTACCATCTACCCTACCTATGGCCTTCATAATGTTGTGCTCCTCAATCAGGTGGACCCTTGGCCTTCTCCATTCCAAGGAAAACAAACCCAGAATGTCCAGTGTCTCCTCGTAACCGAAACATTCCACTCCAGGCAACATTCTGTTTCATCACACCCTTCCTACAATGTACTGACCAGAATCACATACAGTATTCCACTTATGCCCAAAATGGTGTTCTATATAATTGTACCATACGTTCTCTACTCTTATATTTTATGCCCTGCCGAATGAAGGCAAATATCCCATATGCCTTTGTAACCACCTTATCTACCCGTGCTGCTGCATTTAGTGATCTTTAGATAGGTACACCATGGTCCCGCAGTTCCTTAGCACTTCAAGGGTCCTACCATTCATCGTACATTTCCTAGCCTTATTAGCCCTCTCAAATGTCGCATCTCACATTTTTCAGGATTAAATTCCATCTGCCATTTCTCTATCCATCTAACCAACTCGTGAATATCATTCTGTAACCGAAGACTACCCTCCTCATCATCCACACTACCACCAATTTCATCTGCGAACATGCTGATCATACTTCCTACATTTACATCCATATCATGAGTGAATATATCAAACATCAAGGGTCCCAGCACCGATTCTGCAGTGCTCCACAAGTCACAAGCTTCCAATTGCAAAAACAAGCCTCCACCATCATTTGTCTCCTTTTACCAAGCCAATTTTAGATCCAGTTTACCAAACTGCCATGTGTCCCATTGGCCCTTACCTTTTGGACCAGCATCCTCTGTGGGAGTCTGTCAAAGGCTTTACTGAATGCCATGTAAACTGCATCAACCTCACTATCCTCAGCGGATTTTTCAAGGAAGTGACTAAGTGAGTCAATCAGACTAAAAGCCATGCTGACTATCCCAGATTAATCACTGATTTCTCGTGCAGAATAATGTGGCCCCTCAGAATTTTTCTGGTAAATTCACTACCAATGTTACATTCACTGACCAGAATCAGCTCGCTTTTCCCTGCTGCCCTGCTTGAAGAAGGTACCATATTCATTATCTCCAGCCATTGGCATTTACCTCCCTTGCCTCCCCATGCCAGGCCCAGGGATGTATCACTTCTGAAGTGTGCTGAAACATCTACTACCTCATCCTTTTCGACAGAACTCAAGGAAGTATTTCCACTGCCCCTCCCTGAATGCTCCAACTACATTGTCATTCTCTATATCGAATACAGATGAAAAGTACTTAAGATATCACCCATGTCCTCTGGCTTCAAGCACAATTTGCCACTTTGCTCCCTAATGAACTTTTTTTTCTTTCTCTGGGTTCCCTCTTGCTCTTAATATCCTTAATCTTACCTGCCATTGCCATTTTGTGCCCCCTCTTTTGCCCTCTCAATTAATTTAAGTATCCCAGCCCTCACAATAGGGCATCGCCATTATCCATCCTCTAAACCTGCCAGATCTGTGATATTACATCAGCTTGATTTCTTCCCCACTTTTCTTTTGCTCTCTCTGAAAGTAGAGGACATGCCCAGCCTGACCTGCTCGTCTTGTCCTTCTACTCTGCATTTCATAACTCCCACATTCCTCCATGTTCTTTTGCCTCTGTTCCGACACCCTAACTGCTCTCATTCACTCACTGACCAGATAAACTGTTTACAGCTTAACCCCATCAGAAACAACCCCCTCCTCAACCCTCTCTGCAGCTTGACAATCTTCTTTTGTTTCGTTTTTCAGTTCTGATGAAGAGTATCTGACCAGAAATGTTCATTCTGTTTCTCTTCCCACAGATGCAGCCTGACCTGCTGAGTATTTCCAGCATTTTCTGTTTTTGTTTTAGATTTTCAGCATCTGCAGTTTCCTTTTTTGATTTTCACTCCCACCATGTGCCCTGCTATATTCCCTAAGGTTAGATCCACTATCACCCTTTCTCTCACTGGAGTATCCATGTACTGGCTCAAAAAGTTCTCCCGGACGCATTTTAAAAATTCCCATCCCTTTAAGTATTTCACACTAAAGTGACTCAAGTCAATATTGTAGGAAGTTGAAACTATCTACTCTTATTATGTTATTATTTTTGCACTTGCCTACACTTCTATTTCCTGCTGACTATTTGGAGATTATTATACACCCCCAGCAAAGTGATCACCCATTTTTTATTTCAAAGCTCCATTCTTATGGGATATCCTCCCTCTTGACTGCAGTAATGGATGCCTTGATTATTATTGCAATTTCACCTCCTCTCTATCCACCCTCTCCCCAACTCTGTCACACCTGAAGATTCTATTCCATGAAACACTGTGTTGCCAGTCCTGACCATTTTTCAATCAGGTCTCTGTGATAGCAACAATATCATATTTCCATATTAATCACTGCCTTCATTCATCAGCCTTTCTCATCAGACTCCATGCATTAAAATAGATGCAATCCAGTCTTGTATTCCTTCCACATGCCTATAGACTTCAATTTCCTTCTGTATTTTTATCTTTCTCATCCCCTACTGTACCTCTCCTTTATGTCTCATCACCCTGTCAAGTTAGTTTATAACCACCCAACTGTTCTAGCAAAGCCCCCAGCAAGGATGCAGCCATCCATACTCTAAGGAGCATCATTTAATTCCCACATATCACAGGCTGAACAACACATGGGACTGAACTCCCCACCATAACTCTAGCTTAAATAAGAAGTCTCTTAAAAAGTAATCCAAGTAGAAAAGAGTTACTTTTGAATTAAGCTCCTCATTAACCCTCTCAGAAAAAGTATTCATTACCCAGAAGGGGAAAAGTAACCATTCAGGTGTTACCTTCTTGGCTCAGGCTAAGCTAGATAACCAGCCAAGGGATTTGAAAAATGCATGGAAACTAGACCTGTTAATTAATCGGTGTAAACTTCCACGGGTAATCTGATTGCAAATTAACCCAGTTATTTTTAATGCCTTAATTACATGTGTTGATGGTAAAGGAACACCTTTGTCAGTTTTCCTGAAAAATTAAGTGGTCCACTATACCTTGTACATTCATCTGGCAACAGTTCCTCAGACCTTTGTCCTGTCATGTTTCCAGGGCCTCAGGCTTCATCCCCCATCCCCGCTGACTATTGCCAAGGTTTGCCCCACCATCCCAAGGACAAAGGATACAATGTGCACAAACTTTACTGAGAAGACATAGGCTATACAACATAAGGGAACTTAACTAACACCAGCAGAAGAAATAAAAGACTTCATTAATGTTGGTGTTAAAATTTACATCCTTTACACAACCTTACTTAGTATTTCTCTGCAACTGGATTAGTAAGAATGACATTGCAATTCACTAATTCAAGCTCATATCTGTACAGAACAATGATTATACTTGACAACTTATTTCTATAAATCTTCTGTGACATTAAAAATGACTCTGAGGACATGGCTCCTTTATGAACTGGTTACACTCTTGTCCACAGAACTTTATTGGGAGAAATGGGAAAAAAAACATTGCAAGCAATATGCTTAATTTGGAAGACCTGAAGTACTTTTAAGTGGCATGCTCTAGCTTCCAGATTCAGGAACATATTACCTTCATCTTCAGGTGATGCCGCAAGTTCTTTGTCATCTTCAGCCTCGTTCCCATCTGAAAGCAGATTGCAAAATGGAACCAATAATTCCAGAAATTTTCCTCTATGGTAAGTAGCATGCTGAACCATCATTCTGCAACTTCTTTCTCGAATATGGATCATGTCACAAGTGTCACTCATCTTTCAGTACCTCAACCAAAAAAAAATCACTTTTCATAAGTAAACTATGCAGTAGCTGTATGATTTATTGGGTGAGGGGTTGCTTAATAACCAAATTGCTTACAAATATTTGGTAGGTGGATTCCCAATACACAACTTCATTTCACCCAACCGTAGCATGTTATGTGACCATTAATGGTTCACCTCCTCCATTTTGAGCAGTCACAGGCCAGGAATTCCCAGGAATCAGCTGGAATATTGCATTTTTTGCCTTCAAGGAAGCTTTGGGCATATCCTCAGAATAATGAAATGTAATAGCAATATGTATCTTACTAGTTATCCAGAGAAGGAAGAAAGATAACTTGAAAGAGGGATTTTAATAGACCACTCAGCCTAACATCAGTGGGAGGAAATGTGGTTGAGACCATACAGAAATACTCAACTGCCATTTGATCAGATTTTATCAATTAATGAATATTTTTCTCAGGCAGTCCCTTGGGATCGAGGATGATTTGCTTCCATTCCAGTTTCGTGGGTTCTGAGGTGACTGATGAGGCCATTGTGGGAATTGCGAACTTTTCCACAGCTGGGCAGGAGGTTGCTGATGGGACAGGTGTATGGGTAGCCTTTCAGGTGGTGCACTTCTTCCACCATTTACACAGAGCCTCTGTACACTCTCGATGCATCGACTCACTATCATCCCAAGTGCTCCTCCTTCATTTTGAGCAGTCATGGGCCAGGAATTCCCAAGAATCAGCGGGGATATTGCATTTTTTGCCCTCAAGTTTTGGTCATATCTTCACAATAATGAAACGTAATAGCAATATGTATCTTACTACTTATCCAGAGAAGGAAGAAAGATAACTCCAAAGAGGGATTTTAATAGACCACTCAGCCTAACATCAGTGGGAGGAAATGTGGAATCTCTTCTAAAAAGAAGACAGAATCAAATTCTCAAAATCAAAACCAAATATATCTTGTTGACCCCGCGCCCCCCCCCACCCCAATGATGTTAACAAGGCCAAATGTTAACACTGAAAGCAGTTTGTGCAATGAATCCTAGCCATGCGAACCAGTCTGCATGGTTTTCATACCCAAGCTGCATCTTCAAGTTGTGATAGTCATCTTACTAATACAGAAATATTAACTGAACAAGCTTCAGAATACTGATAATTCAGAAATAGTAGACCTGCAAGGGGCACTGTATCAAGGTTGACATCGTCCGAACAGTCCATCATTTCTGGCTCTGCAAAAAAAGACAAAACAGAACCTTTAAATACATTGACAAACTTGCAAACTCATACAAAATTGCATGGAAATTTCCTGTTGCTTAGTGAATGGTTGGTACGTTACCTACACTTCAACCAAGCAGGGCAAATCAACACAATTATACAACAGGTCACCCAAGCAGGCCTGGCCAGCCATCTTCTAGTTTAAGCACTAAGGCAGTTAGTTAATGGCTATATTGAAGTGTTACCTAAAAATTAAAAATATTATTTTTATTTTCCCTCTTTACAATATTTTTATTAAATCCATGAAAAAATACAGAGTACATGCATCAAAGAGAGTAAAAATACTACTGAATATGTTGTGTTAAATCATACTTAAGATCACAATACTCTAAATTAATAATCACATATAATAGTTAATAAAGGAAAAAAAAATTGAAATATTTTATTATTTAAAAAAAAATCTACTCCTACTACCAAAAACCGAAGCTGTTTCGTGGAAAAAAACAAGGAAAAACCCTTAAACGTAAGTGTCGGCCAATATCTGCGTTTTAGTCACCAAATCAGAGATTTTCAAAATAATTCAAAAAAGGTCCCCACAAGGATTTGAAAGTCTAAATTAGATTCAAAAACTGAACAGCGAATCTTCTCTAGATTCAGGTATGACATAACATCACGTAACCATTGAGCATGAGTAGGCGGAGTAACCTGCTTCTGTTTGAGCAATACAGCCCTCCTGGCTATAAGAGAAATAAAAGCCAGAATGTGTAAATCAGAAGCCTTCAAAGTTCTATCTTTTTCTCCAACAATCCCAAATAATGCAGTCAAAGGATTAAGTTTAAAATTTATTTTGAAAAGTACAGAAAAAGTATGGAAGACCTCTGTCCGATATTTTTTTAAGACTCTGACATGTCCAGAACATGTGAATTAAAGAAGCCACTCCGTTATTACATTTGTCACAGTAAGGAGATATATCAGAATAAAAACAGCATAGTTTATCTTCAGACAAGTGAGCTTTATGGACTACTTTAAATTGAAGGAAAGAATGACGGGCACACAATGACGTTGTATTAACCAACTTGAAAATTTCATTCCAAGTTTCCTCAGAAATTGACATCTGCAAATCTTTTTCCCAAGTGTTTTTAATTTTATCTAGTGGCACCTTACACATTCCTAGTAATCTGTCATAAATATTAGATATTGAGCCATCATGAAAGGGTTCCAAATTAAAAATTACATCTAATAAATTTTTATCAGGACTCAAAGGAAAAGAATGTAATTGAGTTTGAAGAAAATCTCTAATTTGTAAATATCTAAAAAAATGAGTTTTTGGTAAATTATACTTGGTAGACAATTGTTCAAATGACGAAAGGTTTCCTCCAACAAACATATCTTGAAAACAAGTAATACCTAATTTGTCCCACTCTTTAAAAACTACATCAGTCATAGAAGGTTTAAAAAAATAATTAGAGAAAATGGGACTGGACAAAGAAAAACTCAATAAACCAAAATATTTTCTAAATTGTAACCAAATCCTCAAAGCATGTTTAACTACTAAATTATCTGTTAGTTTATTTAATAATATTGGAAGTGAAGAACCAAGTAGGGAAATAATAGAAATTTTTTTTAACAGAGTTAACTTCCGAAGAAACCCACACTGGACAAGCCTCTTGATTAATGTAATGTAACCAAAACGTAAGATTTCATATATTGACTGCCCAGTAATAAAATCTAAAATTAGGTAAGGCTAGACCTCCGTTCTTTTTAACCTTCTGAAGGTGAACTTTATATAGTCTAGGATGTTTATTATTCCATATGTAGGAAGATGCAATTGACTCAAGAGAGTCAAGGAAAGTCTCAGGAATAAAAACAAGTAAAGCCTGAAATAGATTTATAAATTTAGGTAAAATATTCATTTTAATAGCATTAATTTGGCCAATCAATGATATAGAAAGGGGAGACCAACTTGATAAAACCCTTTTCACATAATGCAATAAGGTAAAAAAGATTTCTTTAAGTAAATGTTTATAATTTTTAGTAATTGACACCCCCAGAGAGGTAAAATGATTTCTTACAATTTTAGAAGGAACGTTCATAGCAAACGATACCAGGTTATTCAGAGGAAAAAGTTCACTCTTGTATAAGTTCAATTTGTAGCCTGAAAAATGACTAAAGCGAGAGAGTAAAGAAAGCAGAGGAGGTAACGAGGCTTCAACATTAGATATAAAAAGTAACAAATAATCAGCATATAAAGAAACTTTGTGGTTAATACCTCTTCTGGAGATACCAAGGATATCTCCAGATTCTCGGAGAGAAATAGCCAAAGGTTCTAAGGCCAAATCAAAGAGCAAAGGGCTCAAAGGGCATCCCTGTCGAAGTTTAAAAAATTTAGAATTTTGAAAATTAGTAAGAACTCGAGCAGAAGGGGATAAATAAAGTAATTTAATCCATTGGATAAAATCAGGCCCAAAATTAAATTTCTCTAAAGTTTTAAATAAGTAATTCCATTCAATCCGATCAAAGGCCTTCTCAGCATCTAGAGATATCACACATTCCGATATTTCCTTAAAGGGAGAATAGATAATATTCAGTAAATGACGAATATTAAAATGAGAATATCGATTTTTAATAAAACCAGTCTGATCATCGGATATAATTGAAGGTAAAATATTTTCCTATCTACGAGCTAGAACTTTAGATAAAATCTTAACATCCACATTAAGTAGCGAAATTGGTCTGTACGAAGCACATTCCGTTGGGTTCTTATTTTTCTTAAGAATAAGTGAGATAGAGGCTTCATAAAAAGATTGTGGTAGTCTACCCAATTTAAAAGAATCCGAAAAAACAGCACATAAATGAGCTACAAGCAAAGGGGAAAAGGCCTTATAGAATTCTCCAGGAAATCCACCAGGACCTGGAGTCTTTCGAGAATGTAAAGATTGCACAACCTCGGCGATTTCCTCGTATGTAATAGATTGATCCAACTGTTTTCGGTTTTCAGTGGAAAGTATTGGAAAGTTTAATTGGTCAAAGAAATTATTCATTACAGTATTATCTTTAGGAAAATTAGAACTTATTTTTATTTTCAATCCATCCATGAGCCTCACACTTCCATCTCCCTGTAACCTCCTCCAGCCCTGCAACACTCTGGGAATTCCATGTTCATCGATGTTTTGTCCCTTCCAGATTCCCTCTACTTTTGCCCCACGTTCATTGGCCATGCTCTCAGCTGCCCAGGACCCAACCTTTTAATCTACAAACAGAAAGAGCTGAAAATACACAGCAGGTCAGGCAGCACCTGTGGAAAGAGGAAAAAAGTTCATCTTTCAGAATCCCCAAACTGTGTAAAGAGAGAGAACAAGTTAGTTTTAAGTTGCAGAGAATATGTGGCAGGGATGGATAGGACAAAGGGAATATCGCTGATAGGCCGGAGTTGCCATGGGGATAAATTGTAGAGGTTATCAGGTCAAAGGGTTAATTGGGGCAATGAGTGAGAGAGAAAAAAATGAAGAAAGGCTATGAAATGAGGCAGTTGAAGAGTGAGAACACTGCCGATTCCACGTGAAAGCTGGGAACTGCAGGGTTACGAGATATGCCCAGTGGATCAAGCTATGTTAATGGAGAGAGAAAAAACTGATTCAATAATGCAGACCGAAGACTTACAACAACAAGAGGAGATGATGGAGGCAGATAAAATTACAATGTTTAAAAGGTATATGAACAGATACTTGGAAAGGAAATATGCAGAGGGATACGACCCAGCTGTGGGTTCAGCGTAGATAGGCATCACGGTCAGCATGGACAAAGTCGGCTGAAGGGCATGTTTCTGTGCTTATGTTTCTATGAAATGTTCAGCTGACTGCTATTTTCATCCGATTTTTATCCCTCAGGACTAATTCTTTGAGTTGTCCAGCACAATATATATTTCTAAGTTGATTAGTATCCAAATAGGTGGCGCAGCAGATGTGCATTTGAAAGAGAATTGATGACAGGGAAATAAAGTGGGCATGGGGGATGGAATTGATAGGAATACGCTGAGAGCCCATGGGGACTCGATGGGCCCAACGTTGTGAAGCAATATGAAATATTTTTCTGAGAATTTGAGCAACTACTTGTTAATTATTGGCTATGATACATAAGTGCCCTAGCAAATCTTTGGGATATTCCTTGTGATCATGTGAGTGATATACTAATAAACAATACTAACATTCACCACATTGGACAGCACTGTGGGGAAAATAGAAGGTTACTGCTTCATGTGAAAGACCTTTGTCTGTACAGATGCTGCCCAACTTACTGAGTGTTTCTAGCACTTTTTGCTTTGTCAGTTATCAACCATTCAGACATTAAAAGTGAATGGTCTCGTCACAGATGATTTGCCTCTGGGAGAAAACATGGATGACATAATGAGAGGTGCAGGTCTCAAACAGAATCATTTACCCAAACTAAATTTTCTTAAAAATCATTTAAAAACTATATAAGCAGAACAAAAAAAAACCACACTTTAGCAAAGCACGCATTTGACATGCATCCAGAGTATACAGTTATGTGCACTCCTCAGCAGCAGAAAATTCCTTTAGCCCAGATATTTAACTTAATGAGTTAACTGGATCAAACAAGACAAACAAGTCATTCTTTTTAGTTTTGTTGATTTATTCCCATACTTAATAAATGGTGTGACATACGTTGTAAATGTTCTGATTTCTGTTATTTGATTACTTTATATGCTGGGTTTTAGAGTTGCACTTCCCCTTGAGCTCCACTTGCCCACCCCCACCACCCAACCTCTCTTGCAATATGCAAAACACCCACAGCAGAGATCTAGCTTCTAATGCGATCCCTAGGTCATAAGTGTACGGACAGATTGTTCCTTCCAAACTTCTTACTTGCCAAATCCTCCTGTTCCTTTTGCAAACCACCTGCAAGTTCCATTGCCCACCTGAATCAAATCCATTCCAGGTGCTCTGCCCATACCATCAGAACTACTCTTATTTAAAATGACGTGTTAGGGAGAAAGTTGATCTCCTTTATGCCTTTTACCCAACCTGCTACAGCCATTCTTTTCAGCAGTATCCCGTGAAGGAATCCTGGTCATTTCTAGCCATTACTCATGAAACAATTCTCAATTCATTCTAATACTTTTGCAACTTCTATTAGAGGCAATCAAAGCACACGTAAAGAACATCAAGATAGTTACTTCACTCAACACCAGATATGTGGCAGCATGGACATTGTTTAGGTGGCTGACAAGCAGAAGATGTCAGCCCTGGATTTTCAACTGGCAAAAAGGAACTAGAACACGGGGTAGAAACTCAGAGTCAGAACATACAAACATTCATGGATTTTAGACTAGTCATATGTACACAAATAAGTGAAAATCAATGCTGCACTGCTGGATCTGCCAATACCTTGTGATTCCAGGCTCTCAGAAATAGGAGGATGATGGTCCGTGCTAATATGAGGATTTATCTCAGTTGCAGCTCCATCTTTTAAAAAGGGATAAAGATGCAAATGTTAAATGTGTACAAGAGCAGGAATAACAATAAAAGAAAAACAGAAGGCAAATAGCAGGCAGAGGAAAGAGGAGTCTCAATGAAAAAGGGAGCAAGTTCCAGATAATCAGAAATAGAGATGATCAAAGAAAATCTTCAACAGCCCACCAATAAATTGATTTGTTGGGTGGGGGATTTGCCTCAAGGAGAGATTCAGCAGATAGGGCCTGTACTCTCGTCAGATTGGAAAACTGAGAGGTAATCTCATCAAAGCAAATTTCTGACAAGGCTTGACAGTGCAGATGCAGACATGGCGTTGCTCTTGGGTGTCAAGAACCAGAGGAAGAAGGGGTCAACCATTCAGAGATGAGGAGAAACTTCTTCATCACAGGCCAACGAATCTTTGTAATTCTCTGCCCTAGAGGGTTGTCGATGCCTAGTCACCAAGTATATTCAAGGCAGAGAAGGGTAGATTTTTCGATATCTAGGGATACAGGATTAGTGCAGTAAAGAGATGCTGAGATAGAACATCATCTTTGATCTTACTGAACGGCAGAGTAGGTACAAAGGATTGATTGGTCTACTCCTACTTCTATTTCTCATGTTCCTATGTTCTTGATGTGAATGTACAAAAGCATAGGGGAAAAAAAACAAACACAAGAGTGAAAGAAAGACGGAAAGAATTCCAGAAAGAAAAGTTCAGCAGGTAATTTAGAAACAAGTCCAATAGTTTGTGTGGAATGTTAATTGGTGAAAGTGTAGGTTCAATGAAGACTGCAGAAGATCATGATAGAAGCAACTTTAGACATACCTAAAATTAAGGGACGAGAGTGGTGAAGTTTAAACACAAGCTTACATAAAACAGTAAAAGTTAGCATGATATAGACCAAGTACAGTGATTTCAGAACTAAGCTGGCCCCATGAACATCTCTCTTCTCAAAGATGACAGATTTCAGCATAAAAATTCAAAGGACAAAGCTGAAGCATTTGAAAGCAATTAGGAAACTCCAAATAATCCACCCAGCCTCTCCATGAAATCCCCAGCACCACAAGACGTGATTGAATCAAAGTTTAGACACCGATTCAACCACCTGACATCAAGAAACCACCCAGCACAGGGCAAAGTTCACAGGACTGAAAGCCTGTGCTCCAGAGCTCACCTGCCTCCATCCTAGCTGTACCAATGCATATGGAACTTTGGCATCCACCCCCAAATATGCAAAATTGCCCAGATCTGTCCAGTTTACAAGAAGCAGAACAAATGTAGTCCAATCAATTACTCCATCAACCAACTCTCAATCATCATTGAAGTGCTGTGGACATCACTATCAGACATCATCATACTGCTTACTCATGTTCAGTTTGGATTTCACCAGGATCCCTTGGATCCAGACCCCATTACAACCTTGCTTCAAACATGAAAAAATAAAGCTTAATTACTGAGGTTAGATGAAAGCTACTATCTTTCATTCCTAGGCAGCTTTGTGAATTCAAGGACCTAGCAAAATTGAAGTCAATGAGAATCAATGTGAAAATTACATTTGCTGGTCATTCCTCATTCAAAGTCAATTAGTTGAGATCACCAGATAAAAATCATAGCCTTTCCAAGACTTTGCTGCAGAAGTTCAACCCAGTATCCTAGAGCCATCAATCTTCAATTGTTCTGCAAATGACCTACCCTCCATCACGTGGCCAGAATCAGAACCTTAGCCTTGTGTAACCCCACTTTATGTAAATCCCCCATAGGTGATGCCTGACCTGCTGAATATTTCCAGCATCTTCTGGATTTATTATACCAAATCCAACTCCCTCAGAAATCAGCCGTCTTTTTTGTATTTGTGAATGAGAAGGTCATGGGATCCAGTCCCAATCCAGGTTCTTCATTATATCATTGGGACTGACAGTCCAGTGCTAGACATAAGAACTGCTGCATGGCTACAACTACCATTTTGTAGATATGACATTAAACCAAGACCCAATGGACCTCTCAGGTGAATTGAAGGATGCCAGTTTAAAGAAGACCAGCAAATTCCCTCTAATATTTTATTACTGTTTTGGAAACTTTGGAAGCCATGTTTCCTACATTAGAATAGTGGTTATAGTTCCCTGATCAGAAATCATTTTGGACATCCTAAGTAATGAAATGTGCAATCTAAGTGCAATGATTTCCTATTCATGAAGTCACATTCAGATATTATCCTTCTCATAAACCTCCTACTGACTAAAGCATGATACCAGTATCGCCATTTCTCCCTCACCCCAGCTTCTGACATCCCCTTTTTCCAGTTCAAACACTGTCTGGGCTCTGCTCTTGGCATCTGTGGATAGTAAAGTCAAGTTTCCTTCTAGTCCATCACCAGAGGTGGAAAATTCATGAAGAGATGGTGGGATGGGGACTGTTTGAAAAAGGATACAAAAATAACATACTTATAAAAAATCATTTTGCGTTTACAAGCTATGGCTCTGAGGCTTTGCAGATCACATTGCAAGTAAACTATATGTGACTTCCAAGTTCAGAACCAATGGCACACCTTGCTGTAATACAGCACTCTACAGAAATGGGGACTAGTGTGCCAGTCCACATTCCTCAAGTGTTTTTCACTCTCCTTCTTTTCCATTGGTTCATGCCCACATTAGGGAAGTAGTTTCTGTGCTGCAGCTCCAGCAGGCCAACGAGTGCCTCCTCCCCACACCCTCTTGGTTTATTGGCAAGACTATTGATGGATTGGTGAGCATCCACATCAGGGAGCCTCCGACCTTGTTTTGACCATGAAAGCCCTGCAAACACGGTCAATCTAGTAGCCAGATTCCGAGCTCCTCAAATATATGATGCAATGAATGAGCAGTGGAAGATCATTGGGTGAATTGTATTCAAATCTCTTGGACTGAATTTGATAAATCCTGTGCTCGGGCTATTTTATATAATTTCAATTACAAGGTTTGTTTAGTAAGACCTAGTTATTAGATACATTTGAGCCAGTTTCTTTTCAATGAGTTTATTGCTCATAAAAAGATTTTACATTTTTTTTGGTGTAAGAGTCCATTCTTTGTTGAAGTCCCACCATCAAGAAATTGGACCAGCCACTTCCTGCTATGATTCACCCAAGCGTGGGTGTCATTTCCACCATGTATTTCACATATGTCATGACATCATCAACATGTGCAGAACACATTCATTGCATGCCAGCAGAAATTGGAGCAAAGGAGATAACCTACAACCTTTGTTATAAAGTCAGTTCAGCAAGGACAGATGCTGAAAGTTGTGAACAGTGTCTGAATTAAAGTGGTCCTGATGGAATTTTTTTAAAATGCAAATAAAAATCTCACTGAGCAGATTGAAGCATCTCTGCACTGTCATACAAGTTTCAGTCTGCGGCCCTGACTCCACCACTGCCCTTGCTGGTTTAGCGCAAGCCATGTTGAACAATGTAATTGGCAGTACCACATGTTGGAGATTTTCCATTTGAGGACTCATCCCTCACCTTCCACTTCCATCTCCTCCCTCCCTCCACTGCAGACAGGCAGTATTGTGGATCGAATTATTTTTATGGATTTGTGATAATTCTGTGATATAACCTATTCAGACCGTAAGGTGACACTGGGGGCTCCCAATAACTCCTATTGCAGTTCTCCTCACCTCCATGAGGGCCTGTAAAGTTGCCATGGAAAGGTCACTTTAACTGTGCTGATCTGCTTCCCAGAAAGCAATTATATGAGTGGACACTAATTGCATGTTTTTTTTTAAAGCTTGGTTCACTGTTCACTCGTTTACACTGCATTAACAATCCTCCCTTAGTTAGAAGTGAATTAATCAGCAAATAAAAAGAATGTACCTTTACGAGACTTCCTTTGAGGCTCTGATGATTCTGAACCAGGTCCAGGATCTGGGAAAGAAATGACAAGTATTACAAATAATAAAATACAAACTGCTGATCAATCGTACTTGTTAACCATACATTATAACGGTGACATGCTATTGGTGGTAAATTTCATTTTGCACTTGTCGTTTACATGATTTCTTCAATACCTCCATATAGTTATGTTACCTCATATGGATTGAAAGTTAATAGATTGGATGACATAAGTTTTTAAGTAAGTGAAAGTACACAATTACACTAAAGACAAATAAAAAAAACCCCATCCCACGCCCGAGTTGAAACAAAATTAAAAAGAAAAAATTCAAGCCTGTTAAATTACTGGCACCTTTACCTTAATGGACTCAGTTTTACTAAAGAGACAACTTTCTAATCCTATTGACTTGAAGGTATCTTCGAGTTCATCCATAATAAAGTCAAAAATAGTAAGATCCAAGTTAATGATTTTGATGAAAAGAATGGCTCCAATTCTTAAATTTCTTTTCCCAGTTTCGATCATGCAAGACTCAGTACAATCTTCCCACTTGTTTTTTTCTGCTTGTAATGAAGTAAACAGTTGAAGAAGGAAAAAGTACATCAAATCCTCAAATACAGTTCCTGAAATATTATGGCCAAATGAATCTAGACTAGTTCATAAACTGCTTTGAAGAGTCAATAGGATGAAGTGAACGTGTTGCATGTAATTAGAGCAACTTACCAACATTTCTTTTTCTCGCATTTCTTATCGAAGGACGCGGTGTTACCATCTGGTCACCTTCATTTCTTATGGAAGAACCTATGTGTACCAGAGTGTCCATTAAGAATTGTTCATTTGCAATGGGTCCAAAATCAGTAACAGAGCCAATGGGTATCTTTTTATATACATGATGTTCTTTGTTGTTCAAAGACTGGAACAAGTTCGAATATAAATCAGCCTGTACTCTACTTCGGATTAACACCAACAGTACATGCTGTGTAGATACAATGGCCAACTCCATTGGGTCAAGCTAAATCACAAAGCTTCCATTATTTTCCTCGCTACAGCAGCCAGCTCATTAATATTTCCATAAAAAGAGCTTGACAGCATTGTTTATAATGTGAAACTCAAGCTGAAGCTCCAGGGCCATAGTGGAAGACAGCACCATGATTAGACAAAGTAAAAGTCACAAGTTCAGTGGGTAAGATATGTTTGGTGCATACAAACACCTGACTATTGAAGTAAAGGAAATTCTTGTTAAAGACTGAACACAGTGCGAGTTAATGATTATTACCAATGAACGCAATCAGTTTCTTCATTAACTAGATATTTGCTTTTCAGCATACTAGAACCACTGTATAAACCAGAAAATCATGCCAGTTTTACCTTTATTATTATAAGCAACAAAAGACAATAAATTGCAAACAATTTTACTTTACATTAATAATTATTACGTCCATCTTGATGTGACTGTTGTATCTCTCAAGGTTTAGTGCAACGTGTGGGAACATTGGTTTCAATGTCTTAAAGTAAGAAAATAGTGAGAAGAAACTTTTGAACAAAAAGAACCAATTATGGAGAGACTACATCATAAAACTGCTTACTATGAAGCTATCTAAATCTAACATTTGCACTGCATCATGATGCAATCTTTGGCAGGATGGACAGACAAAGGGGATACCATGTCTCTAATGATACCAATGAAACAGATTGCCTCAAAACATACATAAAAGACTCAAGCTGACTCTCCATCTGGATTTTTCCAGTGAGAATTGGAGTATTAAGATAAATAACTAAAAAAGCTGAGAAATTATGATACTACATATTAGCTTTTGTGTCCAGACCTGTTGCTAAAAATCATATAATCATTCTACTGAACAAAGGCAAGTACATACTAAACTAGCTTTGTGCACAATGTACTTTATAAATTCATGGGCCCAGAAAATAGATATATTTCATTTTAATGGCAATAAAACAGCATTGTCAATCACTGAAAGTTGCTTGTGAAATTCCTATAAACCTTACAACCTTTAATTGCAAATTCATAGGGTAATGTATCTATGTCTCCCTGGGTGAAGTTGTATTGTACTATTGTGGCGACTCACCTTACTGGTATCGAACCAGCTCCCGAGATCGCGAGCGTCGTCGGAGGCCCCGACCCAAATGGCGTAGGGCCCTCCTTCTTCTCCAGCATTGGGCTAGGAAAGCCTGTGCGCAGGAAGGTCAGGTGACCCGCACGTGACGTCAGCGTGGGTACGGAAGCACGGGAAGAGTTAGAGTATTAAAAGGCGCACCACGCCCGTTGGCCAGTCGACTTCTGACTCCAAGCAACAGACTCCGTGTCTTTATTCTTTAGTGTGTAGCTAGTCGCTACACTATTTCATTTCCAGCTGTCCCTTCTATTTCTCCACTGCAACTCCTCACAGTTGCTTGCATTTAGCTAAAATATAGCTCCTTAAAGAACATTTGCAATAGTGACAAGAAGGCGAGAGGAGAATGCTTCTAGAGAGTCAGAAGAATCTGGACAGACTGATGAGATGTAGAACCCAAGAAAAAGCATGTTCTTTGTGCACAGGATTACAGAGATCTTCCAGGGATACAGACAAGTGGCATTGGAGGAGTTTATCCAAAAAGTATTATCAGACAACTGCAGTCGACGAATGACTGCAAATCAGCCATATCCCTGCTCCTATACGTTAAAGGAAAGCTGAATGAAATGTTCTCAACCCCTTGAATACAGAGGCTGAGTGACCTCCTTAATGCTGCAGTAAGCAGCAAGCTGCAAGATGTGGCAGAGATCAGCAGTGGCAGCCCGGAACGATCTCAAAGCTGGGAACCTCATGGTAGCCATGACCTCCATGGGCAAAACAACCCAAGCACATTGGTGAGGCTCTATGTGAGGATGCAAGAAGTTCCAGATAGTGAAGACAAGGAATACAGTGTGCACATTGGGTCCTTGAACTGCACAGTTTCAGGAGAAACAAAATCAGAATCAGGTTTATTATCACTGACGTATGTTGTGAAATTTGTTGTTTTGCGGCAGCAGTACAAGACATAAAGACATAGAAGTTACTATAAGTTACAAAAATAAATAAGTAGTGCAAAAGAGGAATAATGAGTTAGTGTTCATGGACTGTTCAGAAATCTGATGGTGGAGGGGAAGAAGCTGTTCCTGAAACTTTGAGTGTGGGTCTTCAGACTCCTGTACCTCCTCCCCGATGGTAGTAATGAGAAGAGGGCATGCCCCGGGTGCTGAGGGTCCTTAATGATGGATGCTGCCTTCTTGAGGCACCGCCTTTTGAAGATGTTCTCGATGGCGGGGAGGGTTGTACCCATGGTGGAGCTGGCTGAGTCTACAACCCTCTGCAGCCTTTTTCGATCCTGCACTTTGGAGCCTTCACACCAGGCGGTCATGTAACCAGTCAGAATGTTCTCCACTGTACATCTGTAGAAATTTGGAAGAGTCTTTGGTGACATACCAAATCTCCTCAAACTCTGAATGAAGTACTACTGGCGTGCCTTCTTGTGATTGCATCAATGTGTTGGGCCCAAGGTAGATTCTCTGAGATGTTGACGCCCAGGAACTTGAAGCTGCTCACCCTTTCCACTGCTGACCCTCAATGAGGACTGGTATGTGTTCTCCTGACTTCCCCTTCCAGTCCCTTGGTCTTGCTGACATTGAGTGCGAGGTTGTTGTTGTGACACCACTCAACCAACCAATCTCACTCCTGTACACCTCCTCATCGCCACGTGAGATTCTGCCAACGACAGTAGTGTCATCAGAGAATTTATAGACGGTGTTTGAGCTGTGCCTAGCCACACAGTCATGAGTGCAGAGAGAGCAGAGCAGTGGGCTAAGCACACATCCTTGAGGTGCGCCTGTGTTGATCGTCAGTGAGGAGGAGATGTTATTACTGAAATACACTGACTGTCGTCTCCCGATAAGGTAGTCAAGGATCCAGTTACACAGGGAGGTACAGAGGCCCAGGTTTTGAAGCTTGTTGATTAGTAGCGAGGGGATGATGGTGTTGAACGCTGAGCTATATTTGATAAACAGCAGCCTGGCATGTGTTTTGCTGTTGTCCGGGTGATCTGAAGTCGAGTGGAGAGCCAGTGAGATTGCGTCCATTGTAGACCTGCTGTGGCGGTTGGCAAATTGCAGTGGGTCCAGGTCCTTTCTCAGGCAGGAGTTAATTCTCGCCATGACCAACCTCTCAAAGCACATCAACACAGTAGATGTGAGTGCTACTGGGCAACAGTCATTGAGGCAGCTCACCCTGCTCTTTTTGGGCACCAGTATGATCGATGCCCTTTTGAAGCAGGCAGGAATCTCCGACCGCAGCAGTGAGAGGTTGAAGATATCCTTGAACACTCCAGCCAGGTGGTTGGCAGAGATTTTCAGTACTTTGCCAGGTACAATGTTGGGGTCTGACGTCTTGCGAGGGTTCACCCTCTTGAAGGATGTTCTGACGTCAGCCTCTGAGACAGAGATCACAGGGTCGCCAGATGCTATGGGGATTCGCACAGATGAAGTGTTATTCTCCCTTTCAAAGTGTGCATAAAAGTGTTGAGCTCATCAGGGAGTGAAGCATCACCACCACTTATGCTGTTAGGTTTCACCTTACAGGAAGTAATGGCACGCAAACCCTGCCACAGTTGTCATGCCTCCAACTGGGTCTCTAACTTCACACAGATTTGCCTTTTCGCTCTCACGATGGCCTTCCATAGGTTGTACCTGGACTTCTTGTAGGGTTCTGGATCGTCAGTCTTGAATGCCACAGATTTAGCCCTCAGCAGACTGCGAATCTCCTGGTTCATCCAGGACTTCTGGTTTGGGAAAACGCAGTATGTTTTCGACGGCACACACTCAACCATGCAGGTCTTGATGAAGTCAGTGACAACCATGGCATATTTATTCAGATCCGAAGATGAATCCCCGAATATGGTCCAGTCCACTGATTCAAAGCAGTCCTGTAAATGCTCCTCCACCTCCCTTGACCATTTCTTTGTGGTCCTCACCACTGGTGCTGTGGTCTTCAGCCTCTGCCTAAATGCCGGGAGTAGAAGTACAGCCAGGTGATTGGACTTGCCAAAGTGCGGGCGTCGGATGGCACAGTAAGTGTTCTTGATGGTGGTGTAACAGTGATCGAGTGTGTTGGCTCCTCTGGTTCCACAGGTGATGTGTTGGTGACAGTTGGTCAGAGATTTCTTCAAGCTGGCCTGGTTGAAGTCCCCGTGATGATCGAGAAGGCATCAGGGTGTGTTGTCTCGTGACTGTTGATCATGGTGCTCAGCTCCTCCAGTGCCAGCTTGACGTTTTCAAGGGTGGAACGTACATCGCTACCAGGATAACGGCAGAACAGACAACACTTGACCACCAGATGTTCCAGGTTGGGGAACAGGACTGAGACAGAACCACCACGTCTGTGCACCACAAAGAGTTAAACATGAAGCAAACGTTGCCTCTGCCTTTACCTGATGCCACTGTCTGGTCCATGCAGCAGTTAATGAAGCCCTCGGCTGAAGCACTGTGTCCAGAGTGCTGGGGGTGAGCCATGTCTCTGTGAAGCAGAGTACACAACAGTCTTTGATGTCCCTCTGGTACTGCGGTCTTGCTCTGAGGTCTTCCATTCTATTTTCCAGAGGCCATACATTAGCCAGAAGGATGGTGGTGGAGAGGGGCCTTAGGGCCCTGCACTTCAGTTTTACTCGCAGCCCTGCCCTGCAGCCACGTTTCTTGAAACAATGGAGATGTTCCCCGAGTTTCCAGCTGCTGCACTCGCTCCTAGGTGGTCTGGAGTCCCCAGTCTGTCAGTTCTTAAGCTCGCCAGTTTTTCTAAATGACTTGAAACTATGTTACTTACTGCAGTGTCTCTGGCTGCTGATTTCAGCTGAAGTAGTTGTAACCGCGAGTAATTTAGGAATTAAAATGAGGAATATCTGGTTTTATGAGTAAACAAGAACTGTCACTTTTCAGAACAGACAAGGTAAAAATGTAATTCACATGGCAAAGTATTTGTGGGTGTGGCACTTCTGCTGGTCATTTGGGGAAGCTTTACACCAGAATAAGAGTGCTAGGAAACAAAAATCTCTGCCAAGTCAGGAGCTGAATTTCCCAACAAGGAGAAAATACTGCTCATCTCCAGGTTAATCAATTTCCAACTGCAGGCCACAGTTCATTTTTGGAGTAAAAATTTCTGGGCCTTGATGTATAAAGACACATTCCAGGATACAGATGGTCCAAGATAGCTACCAAGCTTCATTTGTGCATAGCTCTTGGTAGATAAGGTGTGAAGAACACATTTATGGGTAAGCTTCGAAGTGAGACCCTTATGGAAATGTTAAATACTAAAATACAATTCAAATAGTTTGAAAGCTATTAAATGAAAGAACTATGTGGCCCAAAAAGCACAGATAGCAAAAGTGGGAGGAAGGGTGGTCTCAAGTGAAAGGGAATTAAAAAAGTAGTATGTCACATTGGCAAAGAGGCTTGACTTATATCCATTGCTACCAAGAACCAAGTACACTTTTCAATATCATCTTACGTCATGGCTTGCGGTATGTAGTAACATACAACAAGTGCCAATGAACAACACAGTGACAGACTATCCGAGGGCAACAGTTACTGATTCCAAGCAAATATTGGGAATCTACTACAAGAAGAAAAAGTTCCAGAAAATAACCTAAAGTTGCATCACAGTGGAGTAAGTAAGCACTTGAAAGAAGTGAAGAAGACATGATTTTCTGCTTTTCTACTGTTTACCATGGTCCTCCAGATTCTATGACAGCAACGAGTTGGTCCCAGAAAGATAATGCCAAGCGCTATGTATCAGGAAGCTAGTTTACTAAAATACTTTACTGTTCTCCAATGGCCTGGGGTAAATGCATGATTTAGTAGCAGTATGCTATATAGATCATGTATTATTTTTGACGATACTTCAAATTTCCCCAGAGATAAGAATTTTAATATACTCTGCAATTTCACTGGCAAAACTTGTGACTAATTGTGAGATCAAAGGTTGGAAGTGGCAGCTGGAAGATATCCTTGAATATTGTCAGCAGTCCCTGTGACTGGGTAATTTGGAAATCAAAATAATGGACACCAAATTTGGACTTGAGAAAACTTTAGCACATGAGGAATACAAAGTGTTAAGTTATTTCAATGTTCTCTCTCAAGCACCTAATAATTATCTTGCCAATTTTTCTGCTTCATTTCATTTTGTATAATTATAAATATGGGAATAAAGTTGAAATATCATTTTAGCCTGAATTAGGTTGTGTTCTAATTTTCAGATAAAACACAATTCTTTGGGAGGGAACTTCCAGAAAGAGACAACTCAGTAAAAAAGGTCATTGTCCATTTTGTTATGTTTCTCTCAAGCACAATATTAGTTCAGGTGCAAATTCCAAGTCAAAGGTAGTCATTTGGCCGCCATAACCACTGGAGCACCTTAGATGCTACGACATCAGAGGTGATTTTCAGAGTGACCTGGTAACTGGTGCCCATCTCCTTTTCAGGCAAAGGCAACCGTATGCGAGATGACTGGGGAGTCTCCTTTCCAAAACTAATCAGGCTCTGTGTACGCTTGGTTTCTGATATCGACAGGTTTAGGAATTTTCAGAGAAGTGCCAACAGGCAACTTCTCGACACAAGTCATGAAGTGGGAAGTGCATTGACAGAGGGAGAAACAAAGAGAAAGATTCAGGAGCGACAAAGTGATTTGAGAGAAAATCTAAATTGTGAAAGGTTGCATCTAGTGCCACTGCTATCCTGTGAGCGACACGCCTGGTATCTGCTCTACACTTCCTCAGAGGAAACGGACTTTGTTTAGCTGCAAATCAACAATCTGCCTCTCTGAAAATGGACTTCAATGGGACATATCACAACCTCATTCTACAAACTTGCAGCAAGAAATGCTGGGCCTCATGGGGGACCCATTACCACTTACTATTGTTTGTAGGTATCCAGAGCTGGTCAGTGCTTTTGCCCTCAGTGGATCTAACCTTTCTTGATGAGCTTTGACTCAGTTCCGTAAGAAATAAAGAACATTATTATTTTTATTCGGTTAATCAATTTTAATTAAGTTGCATTGCCAAGACAATTTTTTTTTCTTTTGTACAAAGATGTTCCACAGACCTAGCAAGTTAACAATATTAGATCAATGGAAAAGGCATTAAGCTAGTTCTTTGGCCTGACAGAGTTGCAGTGTGGAAGTTGCCACAGAGGAAAACAAATGGAAAAGTAGGAGAATGAAGAACATTTGAGATTCTAAATAAAAATAATTTTAAAAATGCAGATGTTGGAAACCTTAAATAAAAACAGAAAATGCTGGAAAATTCAGAAGGTCGGGCATTGACTGTGGAAAGAGAAATGGTTCATGCTTCATGTCTGAAACCCTTCATGGGAACAGAGAAAGAGAGAAACAAATTAGCTGAAGTAGCAGACCGTGGGGGAGAGCAGTGGGTGGGGAAAAAGGGAATTTCCATGATAGGGTGAAATAATGTGGCCACTAAGCAGAAATTAGAGCAAAGTTTGCAACCTACACTGTCGTTCAATTCAACGAGTACTGCATCATGCTGACAGTGAATTAAAATGGGCTCAGCGGAACATAGCTTTTATAGTGTAGTGAAAAAAAATCACACAAGCAATTCTGCATTGATATCTTCAGGCCTCAACCTGTAGCCATGACGCAGCTGTTGCCCACATTGGTTTGGGGTAAGCCTCGGCATGGGATGCAGTTGGTGGCTTCATGTGTTGCCACGGGGGGTGGGTGGAGTGGGTATTCTCCACCTGGAGGCCTGTGTGCTGATACTTCCGCCCACCTCCAACACCACTTCCTCCCTCCATCCCTCTTCTGAAGCGAAGTAGCACTGTGCCCATGATGATTGGTATGGAGTAGCCTGATCAAGCAGGGTGCCACAACAGAACTTAATGGGACTGCTCCACAGCTCAGAGTCCCCATCAACCACCAGCCCAATTTTCCTCCTCTCCACCATGGCCTACAACGTGACTATGAAGAGATAATTCCAACAGCACTACGTGCTTCCTAGCGGACAGTGGGCAAATGAGATGGCAACTGCAAGCTTGGGCAGCAACTGCAGTGTATGAACACGCGAATTGGATTTCCATTCTCCTAAAAGGCAGTGAACCACAATAATGATTTCTTAAAGAGAAGATGTCACAATCTTGCGATATTTTAGATTTGACATTAGGGGAAAATGTGGTACCCAATTAATACATCAAAAATGGTTGAAATGCAATTTTAAGGCAAATAGGTGGGACCGTAACTAAGGGGTGCCACTAGTTGCAAGTTATTTAGCCTGGTTAACTGCTCACATGGTTTACATGGCATAAGCAAACCCACAGTAGTCAGAAATGAACTAATCAGCAAAAGAAAAAAAGGGTACCTTTGTGAGACTTCTTAGAAGGTTCTGGTGAAGTTGAATGTTGCTGATAACCTAACAGGGAAATAAGAAGCATTATAAGTATAGCAAGGCTGACTGCTTTCAAATAATTCTACTTTCACCTGCATTATCCTTCCTTTTACTCATGACAAACAAAGTCAGTCCAGGAGCAGTCTTAAAAGTAATGAAATAGCAGAGGCAAACAGCAGGCAGAAGAAGAAACTTGAGAGAAACAAGAGCAAGTTGTAGACAAACAGAAATGGAGAAATGATGAGAGAAATTCTTTAACAGCCCACATTGAGAAAAAACAAATGCATTGGACAAAATAAACACAGAATAAAACAAAGGTGTGAAGAATACCGTGGATAAAAGGCCAGCAGATAAAGGAAAAGACATGTAATTAATCCTTCCATCAGTTTGTATGGGAAATCAACTGCTAACAAGAGTAGGTTCAATGAAGAATGCATTAGAATGTACCAGAATATCAGGCATATTGAAATATAAGGTACAAACCGGTGAAGTTTAAACACAGGATTACATAAACAGTAGAAGCAGCTACTGTAGTTCATAGTGAGAGCTTTAACCAATTTTCCAGACTTGCTAGTTTTAAAAACTAAAGCATTCTCCCACTTCGCATGCTTTAAAAGATCCAGACAAGTCTTTCAAACTCTATGTTTGCAAGCATGAGGGAGGATGAGACATGAAGATTTTATCCAAATAACTTGAGCATTTTACAGACCTGCTGTACATATTTTCAACTCTCAGTTCCAGCAGATCTCCTATCATCAACCTGCTACAAAGCACTGCCTTTTCTTAAATGATGTGGCTCTACACAGCAGCAAGGTCTTCAAGCATAAATGTCATATTGTGGGGTGGCCAGAATGAAAAACGCCAACAAAAGCATCTAAATGAAAACTCGGAGCCAATTAAGCCATGCACACTGGCTTCGTTAGCTGTTAAAGATTTTAAAAGTCTCTAACAGTCAGAAACATTCAAAAGCATTCCAACACTGTTAAAACTAATTAAAATATTAAAACAATAAAAAAACAAAATACTCTCCAACAATTAAACACATTTAAATAAATAATAATTTAAAATGCAAATTAAGACTTGTAGCACTGTCCCTTACAGTTGTTCCTCTCCATTCAAATAGATGGAGACCGTTTCTTGAAATAACCTGATATAGCCCGTTTGAGCAGATTTCAAGCAGAAGATTTCAGTTTGCCCGTGAACAGCAGGAGAAATTTAAGGTTGAAGTGCAATCTTGAAAAATACCATAAACAATTAACAGCAACTTTGGGAAATCTGCATTTGCTCCCTTGCACAGAGGCTCTGTTATTCAGAGAATTATTGCAATCATGCAGCTGAGTGCCAGAATGTTCCTGTCAAATATGAGGCAAGACACATGGCCTGATAGTCTGGATCCTACTTTTCCTTTGCAAATGATCTTCCTGGGGCTGTGTGGGTTTTCTCTGGGTGCTCCAGTTTCCTCCCATATCCTAAAGTCAGGCATGTTGGTCGGTTAATTGACCACTGTAAATTGCCCCAGGTTTATAGGTGAGTGGTACAATCTGGGGGAGATGATGGAATGTGGGGAGAATAAAATGGGATTAGTACACAAAAAGTGCTGGGGGAACTCAGCAGGATTAGGGTAGGTTTGCCTGATGGTGTGAACTCAGTGGGCCAATATAACTAAACAGATTATTGATAACACTATATAAACAAAATACAAAAAAACTAATGAAATGGTAAATCAAAAACAAATGCATAAACTCAGTAAACTTACAACAAGTCAGAAAGCAAATGTGGAGGAGACTAATTAGCTTTGCACTTAGAACATAAAACAGTACAGCACAGAAACAGGTCGGCCCACAATGTCTGTGCTGAACATGATGCCAAATTAAACTAAATCTTTTCTGCCTACTCATGATCTGTATTCCTCCATTCCCTGCATATTCGTGTGTCTAACAGCCTCTTAAACACCACTGTCATATCTGCTTCTACCATGCCCCCTGGCAGCCCATTCTAGGCATCTACCACTCTCTATGGAAAGAAAAACTTGTCCCGCACATCTCCTTTAAATTTCCCCCCTCACCTTAAATGCATGTCCTCTTGTATTTGACACTTCTACCCTGAGAAAAAGATTCTGACTCTCTATGCCTCTCATAATTTTATGAACTTCTATCAAGTAGTTGCAAGGGTCTGGACCCAAAGCATTATAAACTGCAAAGTGTCAATCAAAGCACAGCAACAGTGAATATGGAGAACCATTTAACTGGAGTGAAAATGAGTCACAAAAATAAGAAGGTAGAATGCAGGTAAGGAGGAAATACTGTGATGGGAGGAAGGAAGATGGAGGATAAAAGAGAAATAAGATCGTTACATTTTTTTCTGGTGCTCTGTCCAAGATTAGAAACAAGGTGTCAAACAAGCTGTCAATATTCAATTATTGAAGGCAAAACAGTGATTATAACCAAACGGTTCAGATGATTTGCACAATAAATAATATTGCACATTTGGAAACGTTACACTACTGGAGACAACTGTGTGCTGTGATCCCCGTGCCACAGCAATTTTGCACGATGAATTCGTTCAGATGCTACTCATTACCGAAGTTAATCCACAATACTGCAGCCAAGCTTTTTACTGTATAAAAGATGTTAGAACAGTTTACATAATGGTGAGCATTAAACTCTCAACAGGGAGCCAGGAACTGGAAGAAGAGATAAAACAGGAAATGCAATGTTCCTGAAAGCTTGTGTGCATGCTGGTAATCTCAGTTCACACACAGAAAACCAGCTGCCCTCTCTCCCAATTTGTCGGGAAGACAATAAATCCCTGAACGGTGAATGTGCACAAGAGGGACGGCCCCCCCCCACCCCCCAGTTTACAGTCTAATGGGAGGAAGGATCTCAACCGCTTTCAATTTCTATTCGCACCATAAACAACTGCCCTTACAGCTAAACAATTAAAATCATTCATTTTCTCGTAAAACCCGAACTACAGATGCACATTTTTTTTTCTGATGCAGTCAGATCCTTGGGTTACGCACTTTTATTTCTGTTCGACCTCCGCTTCATCTTCTCGTCCGTCCGCCCGCCCGCTCTCCTCCCTTCCCCCCGATGGAACACACCTCCGGCGGATCTTCCGGGTGGCACCGGTTTCCCTCCGGACATGGCGGCGGGACGGTTTGCGGTAACTTCCGCTGTCCGCGGCCTGCGTTCCCCGGGCGAGCGGCGGATGTCGGCGCGAAGCGGGAGCGGGAGCGGCGAACAGGTCGGGGAGCATCTGCCGAGGGAGAGTTGTTTTGTCCCGGTGTCGGGGTCCCCCCCCCCCCCGGGGGACAGCCCGCCTGCCCTCACCCTGCCTGTGGCCCCGGCATCGTGCCCACCTCTGTCGGTCGCCCCCTCATCTCCCACATTCCGGGGGATAAAGTCCCGGTCTCCGCAACCTGGGGCCCCCAAGTCCAGGCAACATCCTGGCAAATCTTGTCCGCTCTCTTCCTGGTTTAATAACTCCTTTGGCAGGGTGACCGAAGCTGTAGAGAAAGTGCGGCCCTGCCCACGTCTTATACAACTGCAAGGCAATTTCCCACCTCCCGGACTCAGTGCCCTGACTGATGAAGGCCAGCGTGCCGAAAGCCTTCTTCACCACTCCGTCTACATGTGATGCCGCCTTCAGTGAACTGCGATTTCAAAGCATGTTCTCAGAGGAAGAGAGGTCGCGTTGGTATTTCACATCTGACACATTATCTGTTTCCCTTTGCACAGATGAGTATCATCTGTGGACGTGTGCACATGTGGAGTATCTCCAATATTTTGGTTTTCATTGAAAACAGGATGACCCCCAGAAAGGCTCCGGCATGAATTCCAGAACTTAGGCCCTTAAAGCTTCAGGCTAACGGTTGAGTGATATTGATCAGAGGTCCCATACAATGTCAGATGGAGCGGTCCAGGAAGCCAAAGATCTCATATTTTTAGATTCTGCATTACTGCTCATTGTAACATTGAGGTTTTTTTTTCAAATTAATGTTCTGTCCCTGCAAAACATTTGGCTGCTGCTAAATCCATCCGTTTTGGATGATAGGCACCAACCTCATTTGCTGTTTTGACTTTCTTCCCTAAAACTGAGCAGTTCTGAAGAGCAAGAATTATTTTACAGCAGAACTTGGGAATTGGAGTTTAGGTTGGAATAAACTACAAGAAAGCTTGACACAAGAGGTTCTGTAGATGCTGGAATTTGGAGCAACACATGCAAAATGCTGGAGGAACTCAGCAGGTCAGGCAGCATCTATGGGGGGGAAATAAACAGTCAACGTTTCAGGTTGAGATCCTTCATCAGGACTGGAAAGAAAGAGAACAGAAGCCAGAATAAAAAGGTGGGGTGGGGGGGGGAGGAGAACAAGCTGGCAGGTGATAGGTGACTCCAGGTGAGAGGGGGAAAGTAGGTGGGGGGAATGAAAGGGAATGATTTTGAGAAACTAGGTGATAGGTGGAAGCGGCAAAGGGCTAGAGAAGAAGGAATCTGATAGGAGAGGACAGTAGACCATGGAATGAAGGTAAGAAATGGAAGGTGGGGAACTGGAGGAGGTGATGGGCAGGTTGTGAGGGCGGGGGAGGGGAAAGAGACACAGTGAGAGGAGCAGAGGAATGAGCGAAAACAAACAGCATGGAGGAAGGGGGAATAAAAAGAGTGGAGGGGTTACTGGAGGTCAGAGAAATCGATATTGATGCCATCAGGTTGGAGACTACCAAGACGGAATATAAGGTGTTGCTCCTCCAACTTGCATCTGGCCTCAAAGTGGCAGTAGAGGAAGCTGTGGATAGACATGTCAGTATGGGAATGGGAAGTGGAATTGAAGTGGTTGGCACCCGGGAGATCCTGGCTGTTCAAGCACCTTCGGTCTGTCCGCCACAACACGGTGAGCACCTTCAAGTTCCTGGACGTCAACATCTCAGAGGATCTATCCTGGGCTCAAAACATTGATGCAATCACGAAGAAGGAACACCAATGGCTCTACTTCTTCAGGAGTTTGAGGAGATTTTATACATCAAAGACTCTTGCAAATTTCTATAGATGTACGGTGGAGAACATTCTGACTGGTTGCATCACAGCCTGGTATGGAGCCACCAATGCACAGGATCACAAGAGGCTGTAGAGACTCAGCCAGCTCCATCATGGGCACAACCCTCTCCACCATCGAGGACATCATGAGGGTGGAGAGCTTCAAGTTCTGAGGAGTGAACATCATCAATAGCCTGTCCTGGTCCAACTACGTGGATGGCCAAGAAAGCTTATCAGCACCTCTACTTCCTCAGGAGGCTAAAGAAATTTAGCATGTCCTCTTTGACACTCACCAACTTTTATCAATGCACCATAGAAAGCATCCTATCTGGATGCATCCTGGCTTGGTATAGCAACTGCACTGCCTGGGACTGCAAGAAACTGCAGATTTGTAGACACAGCCCAGCACATCACAGAAACCAGCCTCCCCTCTTTGGACTCTGTCTCTCCCTCTCACTGCCTTGGTGAAGCAGCCAGCATAATCAAAGACCCCACCCACCTGTGTCATTCTCTCTTCTCTCTCCTCCCATCAGGCAGAAGATACAGGAGCCTGAGGGCACATACCACCAGGATCATGGACAACTTCTATCATACTGTGATAAGACTATTGAATGGTTCCCTTATACGATAAGATGGACTCTTGACCTCACAATCTACCTTGTAATGCCCTTGCACCTTATTATCTACTGGCAATGCACTTCCCTGTAGCTGTGACACTTTATTCTGTACTCTGTTATTTTTACCCTGCATTACCTCAATGCACTGTGTAATGAATTGATCTGTATGAATGGTAATGCAACACAAGTTTTTCACTGTACCTCGATACAATGACAATAATAAACCAATACGAATCTTCAAGTGGCGGTGCCTCAAGAAGGCAGCATCCATCACTGAGGAACCTCACCATGCAGGACGTGCCCTCTTCTCGTTACTACCATCGGGGAGGAGGTACAGCAGCCCGAAGACCCACACTCAATGATTCAGGAACAGCTTATTCCCCTCTGCCATCAGATTTCTGAACGATTCACGAACCAATGAACACTAAATCATTATTCCTTTTTTTGCACTATTTATTTTTAAGTTATAGGTTTTTATGTCTTTGCGCTATACTGCTGCCACAAAGCAACAAATTTTACGTCATATGTCAGTGATAATAAATCTGATTCTGCTGGGGTTGGTGGTGAATTCTGTCATCAATGTTTGCCTGAGAGGAGGCTCACATGATATACAAAGAGGTCCATATTTCCTGGGGTCTTATCACTTTATTGCAGGGGTACGGTAATGCAGTGAGGTATTAGTCTTGATTTTGTGTACAGGTATACAGTAGCACTTGAAGACACAACATTCTGCTTCAGGGACAACATCATTATTATTTAACCTGAATTGATTGTTAGCTCCGTTGATAGTCCTCTCAAAGGTCAACAATGTTATTAAAAGACTTGTATTCTCCTTTGTGTATGAGAACACAATAGATTTGGATTCCATCCACATCACTAAGAGCTAAGCACCAGAGATTGCAGACAAAGCGTGTGCCAGAGACAGGATCCATTTGTAATACCATCTATTGTTCACCAACACTGCATCTGGTCCTCATCAAGAAAAGCATCCTTTACTACACTTATGCATTTTTTCCCTTCTCAAGACTTTCCATCCAGCTTAGCTGCCCGGTAAAAATCTTGCAACGGATCAGCATTATGTTTGATGTGAATGCCACATAAATCACTGTCAAATGGAGATACCAACACTCCTGAACCAAAGCAAAGCATTAAATCAACACTTCCTTCGAAAGGAAGGAATTAACAGTTTTAGCAAATAGTTCAGCTTTCTAGGTCAATTTATTTACTTATTTTGATTTAAGTCAATGTCATTGTAAGTTGGCGTTTCAAAAATGTCAATTGTCATAGAAAACTCCATAAAACATTAATACAATTACAAAAATATTCTTCAGTGGTTGATTCATTCATCTATGATAAAGAGAACTATAATGCCTATGCATGAAGCCCATTAAAATAAAAACAGATATAGTAATTCAGTCAACTGATTAATCAAAAATACACCAATTTTAGATGAGATACTTGATCAAAATTCATTAGACGGGAAGTCAGATATCTTAGTTACGAACCGATTTCCTACTCATTAGTTCCCTGTGCATATAGTTTCTCAACTGATCAATCTCAGTAAACTCACTTAAATTTTCTCAAGTCACTTTTACTCTTGTTTACAGCCGTTTTCTTCAATTTCTCTTTCGGGCCGGACAGGCAAAATGGCATGTGCTATACGACTCCACAATCCGCTGAATTTGTCAACATCCAGGACGTTGTACTGTGCACTTTCACTCGAGATGGAGAATTTCATTGTGAGAAAATTGTAAACTGTCTCTTCAAAAGCATCAAGGCTCAAGCCTGGATCTAGTCTGGGCTTATCGACTAAAACTGTAATCAATAAAGAAACATCCTTGAAGGCTGCATTTTCATGATCACAATACTTGTAGAACAGAAGTGTAGAAGTAGGTGGGAGCTCCTGGAAATTATGAATAATGGCACTCTTTCTGCCTTCTCCGAAACCCGATGACAACTGATTATCTAGATCCAGCTTGACTTGGTCGCTGTTAAGAAATGTTTTACCAGTTCCATCAATTTCCATAATCCTGGAACTGAAGGACAAGGCATAAGCTCCAGCAATCCTACTTGTGAGGCATCGCATGGTTTCCTCTGCATCCCAAGCAGCTGCAAACATTAAGATGGATGGTTCAGAGTGCACAGTCTTGTTAACTTGTTTCTGCAACATTATCCTGCTTCTTTTCCATAACTGTTCTTCCTGATTTGGAAAATCCTTCTGCACCTTCTCAAAATTCTGTAAGAACGTGTGGAGTACTTTTCCAACTGCAGGCTCTTGATTGCTCTGAAAATTCAACAAAAAGTAGGCGAAGAGAGGCACCAAAAGGACTCCTATCCAGACAAAACCAAGGTCGGATTGTTTCCCTTGAGAGAAATGAAAATTGTTCAGTTAAGATATGCAGGTACCAGGGTTAACATTAACACAATAGCAACAACTCAAAATGCAGTGGGAAGCTGCAAACCAAATAACAGCTAGGTGTGTACACACAAAAATATTTCAAGCAACAAAGCAGCGCTAATAAATCCTTAATCAAATCAAGATGTTCAGAAAGTCCATATTACACAATGGATGCAAAACACGTTGCAAACAGTTTAATTGTGGCGTTAACAATATGTTGCAAGTCCCTATAAAAAACATTCCGAGTGCAAAAGCTAATGAATATTGCAGGTGATTACAAAGAACACTGCACATAAAAACAGTCCATTCATGTCGAGCAATCCAAGCCTTTATCGGTAGATAGCTTTCTCCTTTAAATCCATCAGCACAAACAGGTTGGCCCTTCTCCCTTTTTTGCCAATCAAACTCTTTTTGTATGAATTTATGGTGTGCATGCATTCCTGACGAGGTCGGAATTTATCTCACATCTCTAATTATCCTCATAAATATGGCGATAAGCTGTCTCTGGAAAGACTGAAGTAGTGGAGGCACTCCAATGGAGTGTTCCAATATTCAGTGATGAAGGAATAGTCATATTCCTCCCAATTCTGGAATCAGTACAGCCGAGAGGAACTTGCAAGAGGTGCCAGTCCCATGTGTCTTTTGCCCTTGTCTTTCCAGGTTGAGAATTTTGGAGGCAATGTCAAAGAAACTATAGCGTATTTAGTAGATAGTGTACACTACAGCCACAGTGCACCACAGGGAGAAGGAATGAACATTTGCACGGTACAATGGAGCTGTTCTTGGGAAATGGGCTTGCTGGCCAAGGCAGTATTAACTGGGCATCCCACCTCACCTTGAGAAAGTGGCATTGCATTCTTGAACCACTGCGTATTCTGCAAGTACTCCCAAAGTGTTCTTTGGTTGAAAGTTCCAGGAATTTTCTCTTGTGGTGATGAAAGGACTGCTGTATTTCCAAGTCAGGATGGTGCATGACTAAGGGAAAAACTTGGGAGGCAGTGGTGCTGACGTGCACCTATTTGACCTTCTAGCTGGCTGAGGCAATGGCAAGTTGCTGCAGTGCATCTTGTAAAAAGTACTCACTGCAAACATGTTGAGTCAATGATGTTAGGAGTGCGCAGGCTACCGATCAAGCAGGCTGTTTTATTTTGGATAGCGCTGAGCTTCTTGAGTGCTGTAAGAGCCGCACCCATCCAAGTGGAGAATGTCTCATCACGCTCTTGACTTTCAAATCGTGGGTGGCAGAAAGGCTTTGGAAAGCAGGTGAACCACAGAATGCCTGCTCAAGGGTGGAATACTCTGTGTCTCGTCCAGTAAAGTTTTCAGTCATTGTGGATCCCAAGATGATGGGGAATTTGACAAGGCCGGCTGGTCAGACTCTTGCTTGGCATTTATACTGTACCAATGTAATTCATAGAAGTTATGTGCCCAAGCTTGGATGTTGACCAGGCCTTTCTGCCTTCTCTGAGACCAGAATGACAACTGAGGATCTAGATCCAGCTAGACTTCATCGCTGTTTAGAAACCTTTTATCAGTTCCATCAATTCCATAATCCTGGAACTGAAGGCCAAGGCGTCAGCTCCAGCACAGGTGGGAAGGGATAGTTTTGTTAACTGATTTTGGAAGGAGTGATTAGAGGATGTTATCCAACTGAAAACTTTTGCTGCCAGCAGGAAGTGAACTTGTTTCTTATGACTCTATTTGTTTTCACCAGTCTACAATGCACCCTCCATACAGCAAGAGTTCCTCTCTTGTTTTATTCACTAATGTGTCACTGACAAAGTGAGCATCTATTACCCATCCCTCCTTGCTGAGCTATTTCAGAAGCCAGGTAAAGGTCAACCACAATGAAATGGGTTTGAGAGGATAGATTCAGCTTTGGAACAATCATTGCCCTTTTGAATCATCTACAACTGCTATCTTTCTCTTTTAGTTTTTTTATGCTACCATTCCCAACTTGAAATTTGGTAAATCAGACATCAAATCTGCCAAAATTTCAAATATTCCTTAAGAACAGATACATTTCCGCATTACTTTTACCTTGACCAGGTTGACGTCTGTTGACTTCTTCAGTAATCAGTGACTTACGCACACTTCCTATTGAAATCTCGCCGTGTTCCCATTTTTCATTCGGGTATTCTGAATGAAATTAACAAGTGAGGATAATTCCAATCAGTTCTCCGATCCTCAACTCGTGTGCAGACTTGCACATAAAAACCTGATGTTGCAATTTGATTAACTGCTTTCAGATAAATTATGTGTTTTTTTTGTTCATACATTCACATGAACTTGCCTTCATTGTCTGTCCCTAATTGCTCATGAGGAAGAGGAAGGGAAACACTGCAGCCAATGTGGCGCAAGTTCTCCAGTGCGAGACAGGGAGTTGAAGAAGTAGATTTTGTAACAGTCAATTTTTACAAGGCAGCATTGTGAATAATTTGGAGACTGTGGTGTTCTCCACAGATCTCCAAGTGCTCTGAATATTTCATAGCTGTACAGACCAATCTAACTCTAAATTTTCAATGCACAAATCTGTCTCCATTTGGCAGCCAATTCTTTCAATCCTCCTCCTCCACCATCCACTTTATCATCCTGTGTTGTAGTCCCTCATTTATTGCTCCTAAATCAACACCCTTCATTATGGCACTCCTCAAACTTCTTTCCACTTGAAAAGATCAGTTCCTAGTCTTGCATTAGCCTTTCTGTCATAATACTTGTACATCAAATCACGAAGCCCAGGACACATTTTATGACCCTTATTCACCAATTTTATTCAAAGAATTTGTGTAACTTGGTATGGCAACTGGTCTGCCCAAGATCGAAATTGCAGGGTTATGAACACAGCTCTGTCGATCATTAAAACCAGCATCCCCTCCAGAGACTCTGTCTGCACTTCTTGCTGCCTTGGAAAAGCAACGAGATAGTCAAAGGCCCCTCCCACCCTGGACATTCTCACTTCTCCCCCCTTCCATTGGGCAGAAGATACAAAAGATTGAAAACACAAATCACCAGGCTCAAGGACAGCTTCTATCCCGCTGTTCTAAGACTTGAAGGGACCTCTTGCATGTCAATGATGAACTCTTGACCTCACAATCTACTTCATAATGACCCTTACACCTTGTCTACTGCACTACACTCTCTCTAAGTGTAGCACTGTATTCTGCATTCTGTTATTGCTATTCCCTTTTACTACCTTAATCTACTTAGTTTTGCAAGTCATCCTTACAGATTATTTCAAAACACAAATTTTTCACTGTATCTCGGTACATGTGACAGTAATAAACCAATTCCAATTGACATCTGGTATTGTAGGAAAGGCATGGAATCTTACAGAACTGAAGAGCAGGATGACATCTTTACCATCCCTTAGTTTTGGGATATTTTGAGAGATTTGTACCATATTCTTGCACTGGGAAGAATACATGGCTTGGAGACAAAAGGGACAAAATGCAGAGGGAATGAGGTTAAAATTAAAAAAAGAATGTAAATGAACTATTCACCCTGTCCCACACTGAGGTATTCCTAAAAGCTAATTAGCACTTACTCACCATCCTCAACATGACTTTCTTCATCAGAATCATGATGGTATGAGCTCGGTAGATCTTGCAACTTTCCTTTCAGTTCCTGATGATGTTTTTCACAGCTGAAGCCTCCAAAGAACATGAAATAAACAGATGGGAAAGATCAGTGTCAATTCCAACAGGAGGCCCAGTTCTGAAATCCTTCTCTATTTAAGCAAGTGCTCAACAATCACAATTACAGAATCAATTTCTGATACCCTGGAATTTTTGCTGAATATCAGACTAAAAGCAAATTGACTAAATCAATGCTGGTACAAAATTATGTGCTTTCAGTCAGATAATTCAATACGACAGAACCCAATGAATCATTTGATAACATGAGATGGCAGTGAACAAAAGGTGAGAAGTTCCATTTTGAGCATGGGGTCCTGTTTAAGGTGTTTAAATGTTGCAGGTGATTTTGGCCAAGGAAGATTGCCATGGTCGAAAATCAAAAAACTAAAGATGCTGGTATTCAAACAAAATGCTGGATACACTCAGCAAGTCAGGCAGTATGCAAGGAAACAGAACCGAGTTAATGTGGGTTGTGGACCCCTTTCTCAGAACTGGATTGTAATACTCCATCCCACTCTCATTCATACCTGTTTCTGGCCTCATGCAAGGCACCCTATCTTCCTCAAGGCATTTTGCAGTCTTCCGTACACAATATTGAATACAACAACTTCCAGTAACTTGCTTCCTGTATCAGAACTGGCCATTCATCTGTAATATTGGCTCAGCCTTTCTCTCTCCAGTAGCATAACCTGACCTGTCATCGGGCACATCCTACAGCTCTACATTTCAGAACTTTTGCATTCTCTTGTTCTCAGTCTCTAACTCCTCTGATATCACAACTTTAATGCTTCTTTGTTCAGATTATCCCTCTCTGTCTTTAAACATTGACTGGATGACTTCATTTGCAGATTATTCCCATGGTAACCCTGGCCTCATCTTTGGAGAGATATTCCCTTTGTCCTAGGCCCAATACAAGGAATGGAACTCAAAATCCTGCTCTGCATCTTCTCTCCTTTTTACCTGTATTTTCCCTTTCAGCCTGTGTTTGTTTTGGCTTCTTGTCACATTGCGAACTTTCCACATCTCCTACTGGCTTCTTGTCACAGCTGTCTTCAGGAGTGGTTTCTGAGGGAAACAGAAGAAATACAGCCAAGAACAATCAATCAGTGAACACTCCAAATGTTGAGAAGTTTTTCAGCAAACTGTGTCAAAAACTCAAGGATAAAAAAGAAATACAGAAAATATGAAATGTTTGCAAAACATGATTACAGACTGGAATCTAATCAAGAACTTACACTCAATTTTGTGTACAAAATTAGGTTAAAGGCAGAAAGAATATTTTTTGCAATATTAACCATTGCACCATTTAGTGGTAACATTTATACAGACAATTTGCGAATATGTCATAAATTAATCAGAATGCGAGGTCACTGTTGACATGAAATGGTAATATTGGAGCCTATACCAGGCAATCTTTTGGTCTATTTAAGGGATGGATTGGGGAGTGGGGGAAAGTACGCTGCCGAGACTGAAGTTTGTGTCCACAATGTATTTGCAGACATATGTGACGCACTTGCAAAGATGTCTACTCTGATGCAAGGTGATCCTGTTCAATGAGACCACTCTTTTAGATTATGTGTAGAATCCTGGTTGAGGACTTTCTTGTTGCAGGTCTAGAAAAATAGAAAGATGAAGCTAGCACATAGACAAACAGCAAGCTCACTTTAATGGCCGATAATGATCTTAATTTCATTTCATGCTTCTTTGAGATGCTGACCACAATTTATTTTTCAAGTTAATCAGCAATCCAATACACAGGGTGGACATTATCTGTTGATGCACTGGAATCTATCCAGAATAAGAGTAAAACTGCTGATATAGTTGTCCATGTTAATTTTTCGCTGATCAGCAATCCAGTGGTCCCCACTGATGCTATTCTGAAACCACTGGAATTCTTCTCCAAGCTGTGGAACTCCATGGTAATGAATAAAGTAAGGCAGTACCTGTGTATAGGATATAAGCAGGTGAGAGGTTTTGATGAGATCAGGCAATTTAATTGAAGATTCTCACTATCCTGATGAAACTTTCCCAAAATTTGCCAATTTATATACACATTTTTGAATTGGAATATTGCAAGGTCTCCAATCAAGAAACAGAAAGCAGAGAATGGGATTGAAGTGCATAAATGAGCTATCTGCACAGAGAAACAAATCAGCACTTTCTCACCGTTCTCATCTTGATTTTCCTCTTCAAGTCCAAGATCTTTTTGTACCGTGTGTCTTTGTGAACGATTTGTAACAATCCACAGAAGGGACATCGGGAAATAGGGACAAGCAGATTGGTTGGCAACTTATTACAATGTATACGAGGCATTCACTGTGAGGTATTGATATAAAATTGGCTCAAACTAATGAGGGACTGAAGCTAGCAGCCAATTCACATACACCATGTTAGATGATCTTAGTTCTCCAACCTATTTCCTTGAAATCAGTTTGAAGCTCGAAATTGATTGATTGTCAAATAAACAGGACAGCCACTATCAGTTGAATAGATTGTTAATTGGAGTCTTGAAGGTTCAAATGGGTAGTTTTGCTGCTGTGTAACTGATGCTTAAGAGGTAAGAAGGCAATCTACAATTTTGTGGTTCTGTGGACATAGAAACAAAGTTTAAGCTTGAATGATGAAACCGGATGGGTGATTGATGAACGAGGCACAGGAAACTACCCGGAATAAGAGCAGGTGATCCGAATTCAATCCCAGTTCCACTCAACACATCTTAAATAGTTGTCTGCGTTAACCCTTCGCTTATCAGCGATGAAATAATCCCCATAAACGGTATTGATGCTATTCTGAAACTTGTTCTTAATCACAGAACTACATAGTAATCAATATTAGAGCATATAGATGGGTTTTTGGTGACAAAAGGCTTTCACCATCCTGCTGAAATACTTCAATATTTGCTTATCTTTAATATAATACGAGTACTTTAGAGATTTAACTGTAAATTGTGTGTCCACATTTTTGTATCAGGAACATTGTATGGTATCTGGTCAGGGATAAAAATGTGTAGAGCTTGAAATATGCTTGGTAACGTAAGAAGGCAATGTATAGGTGAGAATTTCCTCCCCATTCTCTGAAACTTATGGTTTCAAATGAGATTGACAGATCTCAGCATTGACTGTGCCTCTGGATTCTTTTGCTGAGAATTGAATGAGGCACCTGGTGAGGAGTGAGGAAGAGTAAACTTGATAACAGACTATGTCTGATTATATGAGAGATGGGGGTGGGGGATGGGAGCAGTGTATCAGGCCCAACACAGGGAATGAAGCTCAAAAACCTACCCTGCTACTCCTCTCCATTTTACCTTTATTCTCTTCTTCAACTTCAATTTCTTTTTGATCCTTGGAGCAATTCAAGTCTTGCACATCTCCTGTTGGTATCTCATCTCGTCTCCATTTTTCATTTGTGGGTTCTCGGGGAAACAGAAATAAAGCTAAGAATGATCAGTGACAATTCCAAATATACATGTGTTATTACTCAAAAAGGGGCCAACTCACAACAGTGAACAACCTCTGAGAATATGAAATCTTTGCATAAACATGATTACAGACTGGAATCTAATTAAGATCTTTTCAACTTGTGTATGAACGTTGGGTGCAAAGAGTGGACCGTTCTTGCAAGAACATACTAACCACGTGCACTGTTCCGCAATCACGTTTATACACACAATTTGCTGTTGCAAGTCAATAATTAGAATGCAGGTCATTGAGCACAAAGGAAGTGTTGACAATGGAGATTATACAGGACAATCTTCATTTGTATGGCAGAGACAGCAGCAATGATTGGAGATTGCTGTTTAAATTGCTGAGCCATGTTAATGCTTGGAGAGTTATTTCATAATTGAAGATATTGGTACACCAAAGGGCAATGGTGGAAAGCATGCTGCATAGATTGTGTTGACAGACACTTGTGATGCACCTATAACAATGTCTACTCTGACACAATGTGATTTTCTTCAATGAGGGCCAGTTTTTCAGCTTATGATTGAGGTTCAGTGTTTTCGATGTAGTGTCCTGGTTGAGGACTTTGTTGCTGCAGGTGATGTTAGCTCAGGCAAAACTTCATAGTTCCACCAGTGTGTTTGGGGGAAGCTTTAAGTTCTCCATTTCATTGTGAGACAGTATGCTATCATTTAGACAAGGATTGTTAAGCTCACTCATAAGTAACAAGTCAAGATTTGCCACAACTTTCTTCATGCTGATTCTAGTTGGAGCATCTCTTCTGATTTTAGCATGGACACTGTGGCTCAAAACTTGCAGCCATTCAACAGGGTTTGTGACTATCCACTATATGGACACTAGGGGAAGCAAGGATGAGCAGTCTGGTAGGCAACCTATTGTGTGAAAGGCATCTGCAGTGAGGTGTTGATATTAGATTGGTCAGAAAGCAGAGGACCAAAGCTGGAACATAGGCAAGAATATAGAAAATAGCAAGCTCTAACAATCTATAATGATCATAATTTTATTCTGTGCTTAACTTAATTGTATTTTGTTAATCAGTAGTCCAATAAATGGCTATTATTTGGCTTGCACAGTTGTTCAGGAGATAACAGAGGTTGCTGCTGGGGTAAGAGATTTGTTAGAGGCAAGAAAGTTGTCTGCAGCTTTATTGTTGACTGGACATAAATTCTAAACAGGGCTTGACTTCTAAGGTAGGAAGATGCAATTTGGTGGACAACTGGTAAATCAAGGACAAGAATCCACCCAGATTAAGAGCAGGTAATGTTAATTTGTTCCTAATTCTGTTCAAAACTGCTTCACTTCTTTTTAATGTTAATCTTTTACAATTTAGCAGAAAAATAGCATCTACAAACAGTATTGATGGTATTCTGAAGCCACCCAAATGATCTTCCAAATTGCTGAACTGCACGGTAATTGACACAGTACAGCACTGTGTCTAGAATAAATCAATTAACAGGCTTTGGTGACATCTAGCAGTATGACCAAAGTTCCTATTATCATAAGCTGAAACTTTCTCAATATTTGCCAATTTGTAATATGTTATGATTAGTTTGATCAATGATGACATAAAATTGAGCACTTTCAACCAGATAATAGTGTACAGAACTTGATAATTTTCTTGGTAATGTGAAAAAGCAATAAATAGAAGGTGAGAATGTCCTCCCTGCTCTCCCAATCCAGTTTTCAAATGAGATTGACAGAGATCTCAGAATTAAATATGTGTCTACATTCTTTTAAAGGGAACTCTGCAATGCATCTGGTGAGGAATCAGGAAGTATTGACTTCATCCCAGAGTATTTCTGATGTGGGTGGGGGGAAGACAGGGAATGTGAGCAGTGTATCAGACCCAACACAGAGAATGAAGCCCAATAACTGGCCCTGCAACTCCTATCCATTTTACCTTTATTCTCCTCTTCAACTTCTTTTGGATTCTTGGAACATTTTGAGTCCTGTACATCATCCAATGGCTTCTCATCAGAGATCTCTTTTCTGTTTATAGGTTCTGAGGAAACAGAAAAAATACAGATAAGCATGATCAGTGATCATTCCAAATATAGAGAGAGCTTCATCAAAAGATGACAAAAAAAACTTACAATGATGAAAAATCTTAGTAAAAATTTAAAATTGTTGTAAAAAAAAACGATTACACAACCCATGTCTGGAATTAAGCTCTTTTGGAAAGGCTGTGATGAGATCTGGTGTTGAGCAGGTTATTGGTGAGCAACTGGCTCTTGAAGCACTATCAACAACACCTTCCATCACACTGCTGGGGTTTGAGAATAACCAATTGGATGGTAATTAGCTGGATTGAGTGAGTCCCGCTCTTCGTGAACAGGATATTCCTGGGCAATTTTCCACATGGTCATGTAGATGCCAGTGTTGCAACTATACTGGAGCAACCTTGTAGAGGCATAGGTCTCCACTACTAAATCTAGGATGCCGTTTGGTCCCCTTTCCTTCACTCTGTCAAATGCTCTCAGCTGTTTCTTGATATCACGTGGAGTGAATCAAATTGGCGACAGCCAGGCTTCTGTGATGTTCATATATTAGCCAGAAAAATAAATGAATCAAAGATGGCACTGTTATGGACTCAGTGAAAGTCCCTTTAAGATAGAGAGTGTGTGTGTATGTGTGTGTGGGGCGTGCTTACGTCAATAGAAGATAAAGGATGTAATGACGTTGTTGAAGAAGAAGAAGGAGAGAGAGAGAAGGGAGAGAGACACCAGCCTGCTTGTTTTCTCTATCGATGGATGAGAAACAATAACTGTGTTTGCCGCTGAAATCCATGTATGGAAGTTGGAAGTAATCCGGTGGAGTTCACTTTGTTGCGGACCTGTAGAAGGAAACAGGTATTTGTGTGTGGACGACCACGGTTCGGATGCTTTTCGGGGTGAGGAAGTCACTACCGAGTAAACACTGAAGTGTCGTTTGGGTTCCATCATGGAACATTTGGATTTCGTATGTACTCTCTCTATGTTTTTCTACATCTACATCTTATCTTCAGACAACGGTGGTTGTTGAAGAAGCCCTTGCTCATGTTTCACCTTATGGCTTGCGGAACTGAACTTTAAGAACCATTCAGGAACTGGGAGTTTTGGACTTTGTCACACACACACACGACGAGTTTAGTTTGGGGTTAACGTTCGAGGTTTAACATTCTTGAATTCTAACATACTAACATTTTTTTTTTACTTTTATTTTACGTATTACCATAAGTAGTGATTAATAAAATAGTTTTTAACACTAAATCATGCTCAGTGTGTTTCTTTTGCTGCTGGTTCGTGACAAAATTGGGGGCTCGTCCGGGATAGTTCCCAAGGTTAACGAGTGTCGTCTGGGATTGTACCCCAGATTGACGAGATTTGTTCGGGATTCAATCCAAAGATTTTTGAGGGAGGTCTGATAAATTCTTTTTAATTGGCTTGTGTGTGTGGAAACCAGCAGCAATGGATATTAAGGCATTTTTGGAGTCACCAACCCAAAAGGGATTGGAGGTGGCGAAAAAGGATGATTTGATAAAGATTGCTACCAGGCTAAACCTTACAGAAGTAAAGCAGTCTATGAGAAAGGCAGATATTCAGAGATTGATAGCTGGCCATTATGTGGAAAAGAAGGTGTTTGAGAAGGAAGTGTTAAAACAGTTTCCTGGCAGTGAAATAGCAATTTCTGAGGCACAGGTGCAGCTGGCAAAGATAGAAGCTGAACGAGAGCAAAAGAGATTAGAGGCCGAACGAGAACAAAAGAAATTAGATGCCGAACAAAAGAGATTAGAGGCTGAACGAGAGCAAACCCAGTTAAAGATAGAGGCCGAACAAAAGCTAACTCAGATGAAGATAGAGGCTGATCTAGCAATGAAGCAGATGGAGCTGGATAACGAGGAGAAAAAGAGGCAGCATGAGTTACAAATGAAGCGTAGGAGTTCGGAATCTGATTCTGATGATGATTTTTCAGCCAGCAGGGAGGTTCGATTAGTCCCTCCGTTTGAAGAAGATCAGGTTGATCAGTATTTCCAACATTTTGAAAAGGTTGCTGTGAGTTCAAACTGGCCAAGGAAAGGATGGGCTCTTATGGTACAGAGTGTGATTAAAGGTAAAGCTCAAAAAGCTTATTCTGCTTTGTCTGTTGAGGATGCAGCTGATTATACCAAGGTAAAACAAGCTATTTTGAAGGCTTATGAATTGGTCCCTGAGGCTTATAGACAAAAATTCAGAGACTTGAGGAAATCTGCAGATCAGACTTATATGGAATTTGCCAATGGAAAGAGAATATGTTTTGAACGATGGTGCCTGGCTAAAAATGTAGATGGGGATTATGATAAATTGACAGAATTGATACTGGTGGAAGACTTTAAAAGATGTGTTCCAGCTGAATTAACAACATATTTAAATGAAAAGGCAGTGGAAACTTTACAAGAAACTGCTAGGTTGGCAGATGATTATGCTTTAACCCATAAATCCAAATGGGGACAACCTAAAACCTTTCAAAAGAGTTACAAAGACAATCCAGGTAAACCAGAGATTAAATTGGGAGGTAATCAAAAAGGAAAGGATGAAAAGAAGCCAGGGCTGGAGAAACCTGTTGAGCGTACTTGTTATTACTGTAGGAAACCTGGCCACGTGATATCTAATTGTGCCCTTTTGAAGAAAAAGAAGGAAGCTGGGCCCAATGCTTGCTTTCAGGCAATTAAAAATCAAAAAGGTTCAGGAGATGCTGTTAAAGATCAGTCCTTGCAAGAGGGAAAAGCGGAAAAGTTGGAGGAGGTGAGAAAAGAATTCCGTTCGTATGTATCAGAGGGTTTTGTTTCACTGAATGATGAGTCACCCCAGGTGCCAGTGAAAATTCTTAGAGATACTGGGGCTAGTCAATCTCTCTTGCTGGACAGTGTTTTAAATTTTGGTGAAGAAAGTGACACTGGTGAAGTAAATCTAGTACGAGGCGTTACAGGTGAGACCATGTCTGTCCCTTTTCACAGGGTGATTTTAAAGTCAAAGTTCGTAGAAGGACCAGTCGAGATAGGGATAAGACCTAGTTTGCCAGTGGAAGGAGTTTCTTTGTTATTGGGAAATGACCTTGCAAATGGAGAAAGTGATCCTGTGGTACGGTTAACAACCAAACCAAGGATTGATGAGTCTGAGGATGATCCAGATGTTTACCCATCATGTGCGGTGACTCGAGCTAGAGCTAGAGAATTAGCCAAGACAGACAGTCCGGTGCAGTCTGATGTAGTTCCTTGTGACAGTCCTAAACAGGAAGAAAATTATGATGCCTTATCTGAGACTTTTCTGTCTTCACTGGAGGATCAACATCCTTATAGTGAGCCTGAATTTAAAGATTTGTCTTTGTCGAGGAAGGATTTTATGGTGGAACAGACAAAGGACCCTGAGTTGACAGAATTGAAAGAAAAAGCTCTCTCATGTGAGGAGATTGAAAAAGTGCCAACTGGATACTATGTCAAAAATGGAGTGTTAATGAGGAAATGGAGACCTCCTCATGTTCCTGTTACTGAGGAATGGGAAGTTATTCATCAGGTTGTTGTTCCAAAAGTTTATAGGGATGAGATTTTAAACCTGGCCCATAGTATGCCTTTGGGTGGTCATTTTGGTGTGAATAAAACTGTAGGGAAGATCTTGAAACAATTCTATTGGCCTGGTTTGAGAAAAGATGTGGTGATGTTTTGTCGAACCTGCCACACATGTCAGATGGTAGGTAAACCAAATCAAAAACCCCCTGTGGCTCCTTTGAAACCAATTCCTGCTTTTGGTGAACCCTTTTCGAAGGTGATTGTGGACTGTGTTGGCCCATTACCAAAGTCTAAGACTGGAAATCAGTATTTGTTAACCATCATGTGTGCCACTTCTAGATTTCCAGAGGCAATACCCCTTAGAAATATTAAGGCCAAGACGGTGTCAAAGGCTCTTGTAAAATTTTTTACCTTGTTTGGTTTGCCAAAAGAAATCCAATCTGATCAAGGTAGTAATTTTATGTCAAAAATTTTTCAACAAATAGTCTATGAGCTGGGAGCAAAGCAGATTGTATCATCTGCATATCACCCAGAATCTCAAGCAGCTCTGGAGAGATTTCATTCTACTCTCAAAAATATGCTGAAGACTTATTGCTTTGAAAACACCAAGGATTGGGACGAAGGTATCCATTTACTTTTGTTTGCCGTTAGAGAATCGATCCAGGAGTCAATAGGATTTAGCCCGTTTGAGCTTGTGTTTGGACATCGGGTGAGAGGACCTTTGGAGTTGTTAAGAGAGCAATGGGTTAATGAGGAAGTTCACTTGAGTCTGTTGGACTATGTCCAAAAATTTAAAACTCGGTTGGAGAGAGTCTGCCAGCTAGCGAGAGAGAATTTGAAAACAAGCCAGATAAGAATGAAGACATATTTTGATAGACGTGCTCGGCCTAGGACATTCGCAGTGGGGCAAAAGGTGTTGGTATTTTTCCCTAGCCAAAATAATCCCTTGCAAGCTCGTTTTTCTGGACCCTATGTTATTGAATCTCGAGTGACTGATCTAACATATATAATCAAAACACCAGATAGACGCAAGAAAACACAACTCTGTCATGTAAACATGCTAAAACCTTATTATGAGAGGGATTCAGTTGTGGCCTTGGTGGATGGTGAAAAGGTTGTTTCTAGAATGCCTGATGTTGATGTTGAGGAAGGCCAATTTAGACCAAATATTGTTCCATCGAAACTAAAAAACCAAAATATCATGGAGAACCTTGAAACGAAGTTGGACCATTTACAAGTTTCACAAAAACAACAGATGAGAGAATTAATTTTAAAATTTAAAAATCTGTTCCCAGATGTTCCAAACAGAACATCGATAATTACCCATGATGTTGATGTTGGGGATGCAAAACCAATCAAACAACACCCATATCGAATGAATGTGGAAAAAAGTAAACTTGTTGATCAGGAAATAAAATACATGTTGGAAAATGATATTATTAGACATTCTACTTCAAATTGGAGTTCGCCCTGTGTTATTGTACCTAAACCTGATGGAACTGTTAGATTTTGCACAGATTACAGGAAAGTGAATGCTGTAACAAAGTCAGATGCTTACCCTATTCCTAGGGTGGATGATTGCATAGACAGAGTGGGAAAGGCAAAATTTCTTACAAAGATTGACCTATTAAAAGGGTACTGGTGTGTTCCATTAACAGATAGAGGAAGGGAGATTTCAGCCTTTGTAACCCCTTCTGGATTGTATGAATACAATGTTTTGCCATTTGGAATGAAAAATGCTCCAGCAACATTTCAAAGAATGATTAATTCAGTGATTCATGGGTTAAAACATACAGATGCCTACATTGACGACTTAGTGACTGGGAATGATACTTGGGAAGATCACATCTCTGCGTTAGAAAGGTTGTTTGAAAGACTTTCCAAGGCTAACCTTACAGTTAACTTGGCTAAAAGTGAATTTGGCCATGCCACTGTGACGTATCTTGGTTATGTTGTAGGTCAAGGCAAGCAAGCTCCTGTTCAGGCAAAAGTTCAAGCAATATCTGAGTTCCCTATTCCCACAGGTACGAGGACTGTTAGAAGATTTTTGGGAATGGTTGGATATTATCGAAAATTTTGTAAAAATTTTGCTGATATTGCTCTTCCCCTAACTAATCTTCAGAAGAAGGGAGTAAAGTTTGTTTGGACAGATTCTTGTCAAGAAGCATTTGAGAAGCTGAAAGCCATTTTATGCTACCATCCTGTGCTCAGAACACCTGACTTTGAAAAGCCATTTTCATTAGCAGTAGATGCCAGTGATGAAGCTGCAGGAGCTGTGTTGTTGCAGAAGGGTGACCTTGATGATATTGACCATCCTGTAGCTTACTTTTCAAAGAAATTTAATGAGCATCAAAAGAATTATTCCACCATAGAGAAAGAATTACTGTCGCTTGTTTTAGCCTTGCAACATTTCAGTGTATATGTCTGCACCGCTCAGAAACCATTGACTGTGTATACAGATCATAACCCATTGGTGTTTCTGAGCCGAGTCAAAAACAAGAACAGAAGGCTGTTAAACTGGAGTTTAATTTTGCAAGAATTTGATCTCATGATAACTCACATTAAAGGCAAAGATAATGTGATTGCTGATTGTCTTTCCCAATGTTAAATGGGAAACATGTATCTGTACTAATCTGATAGTCTGTAGTTGTGTAGCATGATAATTATTAAAATTACTAACTATGCGCGGTTAAAATTTTCTTGGAAAATTTTTTTTTAGGTGGGAGGTGTTATGGACTCAGTGAAAGTCCCTTTAAGATAGAGAGTGTGTGTGTATGTGTGTGGGGCGTGCTTACGTCAATAGAAGATAAAGGATGTAATGACGTTGTTGAAGAAGAAGAAGGAGAGAGAGAGAAGGGAGAGAGACACCAGCCTGCTTGTTTTCTCTATCGATGGATGAGAAACAATAACTGTGTTTGCCGCTGAAATCCATGTATGGAAGTTGGAAGTAATCCGGTGGAGTTCACTTTGTTGCGGACCTGTAGAAGGAAACAGGTATTTGTGTGTGGACGACCACGGTTCGGATGCTTTTCGGGGTGAGGAAGTCACTACCGAGTAAACACTGAAGTGTCGTTTGGGTTCCATCATGGAACATTTGGATTTCGTATGTACTCTCTCTATGTTTTTCTACATCTACATCTTATCTTCAGACAACGGTGGTTGTTGAAGAAGCCCTTGCTCATGTTTCACCTTATGGCTTGCGGAACTGAACTTTAAGAACCATTCAGGAACTGGGAGTTTTGGACTTTGTCACACACACACACGACGAGTTTAGTTTGGGGTTAACGTTCGAGGTTTAACATTCTTGAATTCTAACATACTAACATTTTTTTTTTACTTTTATTTTACGTATTACCATAAGTAGTGATTAATAAAATAGTTTTTAACACTAAATCATGCTCAGTGTGTTTCTTTTGTTGCTGGTTCGTGACAAAATATAGACAAGCAGAAAGCTCACTTTAACCATCTATAATCATAATTTCATTTAATGTTCCTTTGAAATGCAGACTGGAGTTTGTAATATTAAGTGCATCAATAGTCCAATAAATAGGATGGGTATTATCTGGTTTGCAGAGTTGCTGACGGGGCTTATGGTGGCTCAAGACACAAGAGTTTGTAGCTGGGGTCAGGGATTCCCACTGAAGCAAGGATGAGGTCTACAGCTTTACTGTTGAGTGCTTCCAACAAGCAAATACTGTAACGAACCTGAATTGAGCTAGGTAACATGAAAAGGCAATGAACAAGCAACAACGTCCTCCCTGCTCTCCCAACCCTCAGGTTTCAAATGTGATTGACAGGAACCTCAGAATTAAACATGTGTCCACATTCTTCTGCTGAGAATTCTGTACGGCATCTGGTGAGGAATCAGAAAGTACAGGCTCCATACCAGAGTATTTCTGATTAAATGAGAACTGAATGGACATGAGCAGTGCATTAGGCCCAACACAGGGAATGAGATTCAAAAACCTGCCCTGCAACTCCTCTCCACTCTACCTCCATTCTCCGGTCCAACTTGAATTTCTTTTGGATCCTTGGAACATTTCAAGTCTTGTGCATCCTTCATTGGCTTCCTGTCACATCTCTCGTTTTCACTGATGGGTTCTAAAGGGGGAAAAAAAGAAACACTGTTAAGAATGATCAATGATTATTCCAAATTTAGATATTTTAATTAAGAGATAGATGTCAAAAAATTCACAATGATGCAAAATCTCAATGAAAGTACAGGCAATGCAGCTAGTAGAGCTGTTGCTGGAGACCTGGGTACAATCCTGACCTCAGGTGCTGTCTGAGTGGAGTTTGCATGTTCTTCCTGTGACCACGTGGGTATCCTCTGCATGCTCTGGTTTCCTCCCACATCCCAAAGATGTGTGGGTTGGGATGTTAAATGCCACAGTAAGTTGTTCCTAGCGTTTAGGTGACTGGTGGAATCGGGGGGATGGGGGGGGGGTAGAGGGGGGAGGGAAATTGATGAAAGTAGGGGGAGAATAAAAAACTAATGTAAATGGGTGGTTGATGGTCGGTGCAGACACCATGGCCAAAGAAAATGTAATTCTATGAAAATTTAAAATCTTTGTAAAAGCATGATTACACAGATCTGCTCTGGAATTAAGCTGTTGTGGACCAAGGCTGTGATGTCATCTGGCACCAAGTTGGCCTGACAAACTCTAAACTGGACATCTATAATTAGGTTATTGGTTAGCAAGTTCCTCCTGAAAGCACTGTCAACGGCTTGTTCCATGACTTTGCTGATGTTTGAGAGTAAACTAATTGGGTGATAATTAGCTCAATTGGACTTGCCCTGCTTTTTGTGAACAGGACATATCTGAGCAATTTTCCATATTGCCAAATAGATGTCAGTGCTGTCACTGTACTATAACAGCTTGGTATAGGCACAGGTTTACACTATGACAGCTGTCTGGTCCCCTATCTTTTGCTGTATCCAATGGTCTCAGCCATTTCTTGATATCATGTGAAGTGAATCAAATTGGCTGTAGACTGGCTTCTGTGATGGTGAGAACCTCAGGAGGAAGATGAGATGGATCATCTATTCTGCACTTCTGGCTGATCATGCTTGTATACACAACCAATGGTGTTCCATTGTCAACGTAAAAAGGAGATAGTGAGATATTCTGTGTTTGAATGGATTTGGCTTGGCACACATGTGGTGCAGATGTTAGTTTCCACACCAACGAAGTTGATAAGTTGCCTGATATTTTATTCAGTTTGAAACTCAACAGGTCAGGTATGAACTCTCCCCAACATGTGGAATATTCCTCTAAAGTAAAAACATTTTCTCAACATGATTCCACTGATGTCGGTTTATACAGTATCTTCACTGATATGCAACTCATGCATATTCCCCATTGTCTTCTCATCATTTCTCTATTTTCTCAACTTTACAATTTGAATGAAACACAATACTCTTACTGCTGGGGTGTCATTGAGGTATGTGCTGGCAACTCAACGACTTACAACATATATTCACAACTTAGATGAAGGACTGAATGTATTGAAGACCAATTTGATAATGATACAAACAAGATGGGGAAGCAGGTTGTGAGAATGACACAGAGTCTGCAAAGGGATATAGACAGGTCAAATGATTTCACAGATGGAGGATAATTTGACGGGAATGTGAGCTTACCTACTTTGATCAGTTGAAAAGAAAAATAGAGTATTAACTGAAGACTACAAAATGCTGCTGTACAAAGGAATCTGGGTATCTTTGTACATGAAACACATTAAGTTAGCATGCAGTTAAAGCAAGAAATTAGGAAGAGAAATGCAATTCTGGCAAAGGAAGAATTGTACAAGGGTACCAAAACCTTGAAACAACTGTACAGGGCATTGGTAACACCACTCCAGAGAAATGTGTACACTTATTTATGAAGAGATATGCCTGCGATGGGCACTTTTCCCTTGGTTGATTCCTAAGACATAAGTGTTGTCTTATGAAGAAAAGTTGATTGTACGCTCATTCTTAAGAAGGAGGAGAGATGACCTTTCTGAGCAAGTTGGGTTTTATTCTCTTGGAGTCAAGAAGAATAAGAAGTGATCTTATTAAAACACAGGAGATCCTGATGCAGTTACTAAGATAAACACTGAGAGGATGTTTACCCTCATGGGAAATCTAGAACCAGGTGGCATAGTTTCAAAATAACAGGTTGCAATTTAAGGAAAAGAAGAGGAGAAAGTTCCTCTCTCAGCAGGTTCGAATTCTCTACACCAGAAACTCGTGGATTCTTTACTTATTATAAAATTTGAAACAATCAGCTCTCCATTTTGCTTCAGGATAAGTGACATGTCTGCAACATTTTATTACAAATCTCCAAGACCCAACAACATTCTCTACCTTCACTGACCTACTTAAATCATGGTACTTTTGCATAAAATACAAACATACAATTCATGCATGCTTCTGTCTGGCAATCCCAATCCACTTAATCCCTTCTCCCTCACCAACATCATTGCATGTTCTGATGCTTCAGTTACTACAGCCTTTATATCTGTGCTCAGTTTTGCTTTTCAATTTGAAACTTGACTGGTCCCACATCCATTCTTGAACCATGTTCCTCACAAACAGACATACTTTCTCACCACTTTACCATGATCAAATGTGTTCTCGGAAGTGGGCTCTTCCTGCAAGTTTCCCAGTGGCCTCTCGTCGTATCCGCACTCTTCACTTGGGGATTCTTGAAGAAAGAGAATATCAATCAACCTTAGTTTCTTACAAACAGTTACCATGTCTGAAATAATTCTCTTCATAACAATAGGATAATGTATTTTGAGATTTTTTTTATTCATGGGATGCGAGCTGCCTTCTTTAACCACTGCAGTGGGTATAATTAAGACTTATTCCTAAGGCAGAGTGATGTGTCAATTGGTTTTCCTATACAATTGCAAACCTTGTCTGCTAGATGGTAAAGGCTGGGGGGTGAGGAAGCACTCTTTTGGAATTAGGTTGATTCGGACCTCAGAAATATATATATTTTCCAGTCTCCTGCAGGGAAGATGGGCTTCTGTTAGAAAACTGACTCCAAAATAGCGACACCATAGCTTTCTTAACAGGGAAATACAACATGCTTGAGATCATGGTGCCTAATTGATTGACTCTAAACAGATATTTTGCATTTAGTTATACTAAAATTAAGCACTCTGAAGGCAGCAAGGAGCAAGACCAAAAGGTGGCACAGCCGAACAGCAGGGAGAGCTGCTACCTCGCAGCTCCAGGGGACCCAGGTTCGATCCTGACCTATGGTGCTGTCTGCATGCAGTTTGCACATTCTCCCCACGACTACATGGGTTTGCTCTGGTTTCCTCCCACATCCCAAAGACAAGCTGGTAGGACGATCAGGTAAATTAAATGGGCATCTGAGAGAAAATAAGTTGCAGGGCCACAGGGAAATAAGGGGAGGGGGAATGGAACTGAATGGAATGCTCTGCTGGGAGCTGGCATGAACCCAGTGGGTCAAGAGTAGGTATTTTCTGTGTGTATGCAGCATGTGGGACCAATGCAGTCATCAATGCACTGGGGAAAGAGTTGGGAGAGTGGTCCCAACTAAGCCTGGAACAAGGACTGTTCCTCATATCCAACAAAAAGACAGGCATGGGCTGTAGCTGCACAAATTCCCAGAGCTACACCTTGGAAGTGGAGAAAGAGAGTGGAACCGAAAGAGAAATTGTTGAGCAAATGGCAGGTTCTGCCAATCGGAGGAGTGTGTTGTGGAGGGGAACTGGTTGGGCCTCCGTTCAAGGAAGAAATGGAATTTCCATGGTGAAATTGGAATAGTTGGGACTAGGGAAAAACATGTCAAAACAAGGAAGGGCATCAGAAGTATCACGGATACAAATGGGAAGGACTGGAGGGATAAGATAGAGTCAATCATTTCTCTGCTTATATTTCTCAGTTCATCCAATTCTCATCTTCAGGCAGAATTAAAAGAACATCTTAATTTCCATTTCAGAAAACTTTAAAACTCTAGAGTTCGTAATCATTCATTTAGAACTAATTAGTTGTCTTAAGCATGATTTCATTTGCAACTCGAGCAAAAATCTCTCCAACACATGATTTCCAGATCTCTGGCTTTCTGCTAGTGAAGGATTGCTCTTGCATGGAGCTAGAAATTTATTTTTAACTTGATAAGGAATTTTTAACTCAACATTTTTCAAAGCTATGCAAAATAAACCACCCCAATTGGATAGCATAGGGGCTCTAATAAAGGGCACACGTAAAGTGATTTGAAAATGAATGAGATTCCTGGATTTCAGACGATGGTGCTGGGTACATCCAGTCATAGAACAATCAACAAAGAAAAGAATTTGCTGGATTTGATTCCTAAATTAGTGGAATATTTCAGATTATTGCTTTGGTCACCACAAATATTCAAGTTCCTGTGATGGTCAGGATGAAGAGCTACAAGACTGTTGTGTACCACAGAAGAGATCAACTATGACAGAAGATTCGGTTTATTTTATATAAGTTTAGGTTTACCTTATCATAAGCTCAATTTAGCTAAAGGACCGTAACTTTTCTACAGATTCATCATCAGTGCCAGACAATTCAGTAAAAAAATTCCCAGAATGTGCAGCACAAATGCTCGTGTTCACTGGTCGATTAGCTCAGTCCATTCGGAAGCATAAATCCCACAATAAACATCTATTTTCCACATTCAAACAGGCCAACTGTACCCAAAACGGTTTCAGTTTCTAATGTTAGCGGGGGCACGGAATGTGGCTTCGCTTTTCTTTACCTGTCCGAACGATGGACAAGTTGCAGACGATGTGAGCAGCCAGCGGGAGCCCTGGTAACGGGGGCGACCCTCGGCGGCTGGAACACGGAGCAGGCGGTGGCAGCGCTCGTTAAACTCCGAGGGTTGCATGAACTCGGGTGAAACTTCTCGGTCCCTACAGGGGATTCACTTTATTTCCTTTCACTGTCACACCTGAAATGACAGCCTTGCAAAAATACTCCCCGTAGGGTTGCCGACATTTTGCACCGTAATTACATTGTTTACTTTAACAATACCAGCTCCCCAACACTTGGGAATTCCCTTCAGCGTGTCTTCCCCCTGAAAGCTCACTCAGTGCAGCACAACACCCACCGTTCCCCTCAGCCCGCAGCTGCCGGCCTTCACCCCCATGCTGTCCGTCCATCCTTTCAACAGGAGCTTCCTCAGCGCTTCCAGAAGTCACTCATTTCATCGCCGCTCTCCCCGACCCAGGAGCTTCCTGCATCCGCGGTGGCGAAACATTCACCGCCGCTTTCCAACCGGACGGCTTTGGTGGTGGGACCGCTGCAATAGCAGCAGGGACTGGTGCTGAGACGGACCGCGAAGCAACAACACTTCCGGTAAGCCGCAGTGCGGGGCACAGAGCACTTCCGGTAGGCCGCAGCGCTGGGCACAGGGCACTTCCGGTAGGCCGCAGGGCGGGGCACAGGGCACTTCCGGTAAGCCGCAGTGCGGGGCACAGGGCACTTCCGGTGATCCGCAGGGCGGGGCACAGGGCACTTCCGGTGATCCGCAGTGCGGGGCAACCCTGGCCCCCGATGCAATGTTTATTCCTGGCGAGGGCCCCGTTCCCGCTGCGCATGCGTCAGAAGGATTTGCACAACTTTTGCAAATGTATAAAAGGAAAAAAACCTTCCACAGGCCGAGGGGACAATCCAACAATAGATCTATAGGATTACAACGTCCTTTAAAATGGTTCAGGTATTAAAAGGGAAGCAGAGACAAGGAGAGCCTTTCACCCTGCTGCATCCTTGTTGCATGGACAGGGGGTGGGGTGGCTGATTTATGCGGCACTGCAGCCCGAGCACCAAACCACAACCTCCTTATAACCAACCAAATGTTGCTGTGGATGTTCAGGGGGTCTGGCAGCACCTGCAGAGAAAGGAACAATGTTTCTGGTCTGCCTACCTTGGTGGTTTCTTGAGATCAAGGATCTGCTCGAGTTCCATTAGAGCTGAAATGAGTCAGTCACACAGTACGGAAACAGGCCCCTCGGCCCACCAAGTCAATGCCAACCATTGTACCTTTCTTCTCTTCTCCCATTGACCCTCATTTGGTCCATAACCTTATATGCCTTGGCAATTCAAGTGCCTCTCTAAATGCCTCTTAAATGTTGTGAGAGTATCTGCCTCCACCACCTCCTCAGTTCACCACCAAGATCCCCCTCAGTTCCCCCCTAAACCTCTCACCTGAAACCAATGCCCTTCTGTTTTAATCATCTGGACCATGAGAAAAGCAAAAGATGTCCCCACCCCAAGACCCCACTTGCTTTCTCCATTTTAATTCTGTTCACCTTCCCCCACTACAGGCCTCCCACCTCTTTGGCCTCCTCCTCCTTCACCCTACACCACTCTGTGACCACCTCCAAAATCCCTGCTTCCCATCTCCACTGAGGCCTCGATCATCCATCACTCCACCACTGGTAGCTGTGCCCTGGCCTCTGGACCTCCCTCCCACAAACTCCCCTCCATTGAGACATTCCTCAAGGCCTCATCCCTTGACCATTGTGCAGTCACTGGGCCTCAGCATCACCCGACCTTGCTCGTCGCTGAGTTAAAGGTGAAAGGTGTGACCAAATCTATTCCTTGCACCCCCCTCACCCCCTCCCCCCCCCCCGAGCTCCTCTAAGATTTCCCACCTCTACCTTGGCCCCTCCTGCCCCCTCACCAGGCTCTCCCCTCCAACCTCAGCCTCCAACCTACCAGCGCCACCAGGCTCTCGCTGTCCACTGACATTAGGCCCTAATTCCCCCTTCCAGCAAGACTCCAGGGAGTCATGTGCAAGATCTACAGACTGTGGTACATGTGGGGCAGAACAGGATGAGCGATTTGAGCTGAATGCACCATCTGCTCCTTCTGTTGTTTGCACTTGGCTTCTGTGAGCTCTCCATGGAGAGACTCGAGGCGCTCAGCACTTTTCCAAATGCTTCTTCAGCTTGAGTGCTCTTTGGGGCAGGGACACCAACCAGTAGTGTTGATGTTCCACTTTTTCCAAGGAGGCTTTGGAAGTGCTTTCTCTGTCCTTCTGGAAATCTCTTACCATACCAAGCACCGTAAATATTCATTCCGTCCGCCACCAGCACGCTGTGGCTGAAGTGTGTGCTATTGACAAACTGCAGAAGAATGAGTGCTGACCTTATTGAAACATCTATGATCCTGAGGGCTGATTGTCAAAAGGAATCAAGGTGCTTGGGAATAGAATAGAATCAAATTGTATAGGACAGAAACAAGCCCATTTCCACCCACCTTGTCCATGCCAACCATGATGCCTATCTACACTAATCCCATTGCCTACATTATGCCCCTATCCCTCTATGCAGGAAAATGGCATAGAGGTGGAAGATCAGCCCTGATATTGTTGAAGTGGCCTACTCATGCTCCTATTTCTCATTTACTTTAAACTTTCCAGTGCTGGAGACTACAGGGTGACTCTACTGAAGGGAGTACCTCTGGACATCTAAAAGTAAAGTGTGGACCCAACTAATTGTCTTGATGACCCCGCTTAATGGCATATTTTGTGCAGTTTGCATTGTACTAAGTCCTCTGATTCCAGAGAACTCCAGCTGTGAAGTGTTTGGTATCTGGCTGTGGTCCGTGGAGAGGAATCGCAAGACTACGAGATATTCAAGGAAAGTGGCCCAAGATGGAATTTGAATATTTTTCCAAAGGGTTTTGAATGCATCTTCTGCCATATTTTTGGATTTGTAAACTAGTTAGTTTTCTAGGGCTTCAACATTACCAGCTACATCCAGATGTAGACCTTATGCTCCTGATGATCCAGAACATGTTTTGGGTCCAAAATCTCTGAAAACTTGGTAACACACCAAGGGATCTTTGCAGATCTAACTCTGTACTGCAGTCACTGGAGTAGATCATCGTCATCCAGTGATCCTGTTTTCTCCCAAGTCAAATTGGATATATACTCTTTTATCGAGACCCAAGTAAGTTTTGGGCCAACAAGTGGGCGGCGCGGTAGTGTAGCGGTTAGCGCGACACTATTACAGCGCCAGCGATCGGGGTTCAATTCCCGTCGCTGTCTGTAAGGAGTTTGTATGTCCTCCCGTGTCTGTGTGGGTTTCCTCTGGGTGCTCCAGTTTCCTCCCACATTGCAAAGACGTACAGGTAGGTTAATTTGGGTTTAAAATGGGCGGCACGGACTTGTTGGGCCAGAAGGGCCTGTTATCACGCTGTAAATAAATAAAATTAAAAATAAATAAAATTAATAAAACAAACCAGGCAAGTGGAATGTATACAGTATAACTTATTATTTTGCCTTGCGGGTTGAACAAGGAAGTTTCTGCCAACTTTCCAAAAGGAGATTGTAAAAAGTTTACAGATTGTAACCTCAGTCTAGCCTAACTCCCCAGCTGAAAGGCATTGAGACTTTTCACATGAAACCTTCTGGCTGTGGTTTCAGAGCTGATACATTGACTGGAGCTGGTTACAAATTCTCACACAAGAAGACACAACAGAAGTTGGCTTTTCAGCCCCTCAAGAGGTTCGACCCATTCAATTCAGTCATCATCGATGTGTGTCTTCATCAACCTAGGTTACAGATCCGTTAATACTCTATTCTAACAAAAAAATATATCATGCCCAAATTTAAGATGATTGATATGGGGACAAGAATACTAGAATACCATGACTCTTTTTGAGAAGACGTTCCACCTGTCCTCACACCCTGGGTGGCTGAGCTCAAAATTTAGGTCCCCTTGTTCTTGTCTCCTATTAGAGAGGAATTATTTCCATTTACTCTGGCAAATTCTCTAACCATTTGAAACATTTTAATCAGATCAGCCCTTTATCTTTTATAATCAAGACAATGCAATTGGTTCTAATTATAACCCTCTAAACCCTTAAATCATTCTGGAGAACCTGGGCTGCAGTATCTCCAAGGAAAGTACATTGTTTCTGAAACACAAAGCCCAAAACTAAACTCACACAGTGGGAAAACAGGCCCTTCAGTCCCCCAAGTCCATGCCAACCGTCAAACACGCATTTACACTAATCTATTTTATTCTCCCTGCACTCCCGTCAACTCCCCTCAGATTCTATGACTCATTGATACACAAGCCATTTGCAGTGGCCAATTAACCCACCAACCAGCATGTCTTTGGGACGTAGGAGGAAATTGGATCCGGAGGAAACACATGGCTGCAGGGAGAACATGCAAACTCCATACTGACTTGATTGAACCCAGGTCTCTGGAGCTATGAGGCAGCAGCTTTGCCAGCTGTGCCACCCAATTGTCAGAGCGTTTTAACTTCTGTCCCATTATTTAACTATATTTATATAATATCCTGTTGAGATAATGGGCAACTTTCCATTAGCCTTTCTATTTTTGTTCCTGCCCTGCTTTATTGGTGGGTTTTATTTGTTGACCTCTGAATCTCACTGCTCCTTCATTGTTCCCAGCTTCTCAGCATTTGGAAAATGATCTGATCTGTCTGAGTAGGTTGAAAACATACGGCTTCACACTGACCCCTATCTGCCACAATCATGCAGTGTTTCAAAGATTTGATGTGCTGCAATTCACTGCGCGAGGGGTTTCAACACAGAATTTGAGGTTTGTTCACGTTAGTTTTCTTTCTTCTCGGTTCACGCATGAACCATACTTCGTTCCACCAGCCATCAGCCTGGGTCACTGCTCCGAATAAACTTACTCCTGTGTACAAGGGGATGGTGGAATCTACATTCACTTTTCCCTCTGGGGTAGATCAGAATCGGAATCAGGTTTTTATACGTCATGAAATGTGTTGTTTTGCGGCAGCAGTACAGTGCAAAGACATAAAATTACAAAATAAATAAATAGTGCGAAAGAAAAGGAATAATGAGGTAATGTTCATGGGTTCATGGACAGTTCAGAAATCTGATGGTGGATGGGAAGAAGCTGTTCCTAAGCCATTGAGTGTGGGTCTCCAGGCTCCTGTACCTCCTCCCCAACGGTAGTAACGAGAAGAGGGCATGTCCCTGATGGTGAGGGTCTTTAATGATGGGCACTGCCTTCTTGAGGCACCACCTCTTGATGATATCCTCAATGATGGGGAGGGTTGGGCCCATGATGGAGCTGGCTGACTCTACAACCCTCTGCAGCCTCTTGCAATCCTGCGCAGAGGGTTGTAGACTCAGCTGGCTGAGTCTACAACCCTCTGCAGCCTCTTGCAATCCTGCGGATTGGAACCTCCATACCAGGCAGTAATGCAACCAGTCACAATGCTCTCCACTGTGTATCTATAGAAATTTGGAAGGGTCTTTGGCGACATGCCAAATCTCCTCAAACTCTTAACAAAGTATAACCACTGACGTGCCTTCTTCCTGATTGCATCAATGTGTTGGGCCTAGGATAGATCCTCTGAGATGTCGACACCCAGGAACTTCAAGCATTCACCCTTTCCACCGCTGACCCCTCAATGCGGACTGGTGTGTGTTCTCCCGACTTCCCCTTCCTGAAGTCCACATTCAGTTCCTTGGTCTTGCTGACGTTGAGTGTGAGGTCATTGTTGTGACACCATCAACCTGTGGAACTATCTCACTGCTGTAACACCTCCTTGTCGCCATCTGACACCTTAACAACAACAGTGGTGTCATCTGTGAATTTATAGATGGCGTTTGAGCTGTGCTTAGCCACACAGTCACAAGTGTAGAGAGAGTAGAGCAGTGGGCTTAGCACGCATCCATGAGTGTGCCTGTGTTGACTGCGAGTAAGGTGGAGACGTTATTACCAATCTGCACTGATTGTGGTCTCCCGATAAGGAAGTCGAGGATCCAGCTGCAAGGTTTTGAAACTTGTTGATTCATACTTATTCAGATCCAGATTCGAAGGCTGTAATTAGAAATTTACTGTGTGCTAATTTTTTTTGCAGTCTCTGGAGCATTAGTTTTTCCTACACAAACATGTTTCATTCTTGGGAATTAAAAAAAACTGCAGATGCTGAAAATCTGAGACAAAAACAGAAAGAGAAATGCCAGCTCCGTTTCTCTTCCCACGGATGCGATCGAACCAGATGCAGTATTTCCAGCACTTTCTCTTTTTCAATGCTGCATTCTTGGGTTTGTTCTCACAAGGAATACCCGTCACACTTTCAGACTTCACTATTGTGTTTGACCAGTTTTCACCATAAGTCTTTCCAAAAATGAGTTGGTGTATCTTACTCATTATCCTTTCTGCATTATTTTTCTTTGAGGATTAATCACAAAGCTTTTCATCAAGAAGGCCTGCTATCCTTTTACAGCAGAATAAGGTGAGGCATGTTCATTCTATTTGGTTATGGCTGTTTGGAAATACAGATTTTTTTTCAAAAGCCTGATGACCTCATTAGTCCAGCACTTCTGTTGAAATTCATTTTGTTGCTTTGGTCCTCGATTTAGTTCAGAGAACGAAGGCCAACAAGCAGAGTTCCCTGCTGTTACCAATTTGCTCCTTTCAACAAAATCTGAGGATCCTGTTGCTCCACAATGCAACAAAAAATGGAGACAAAAGCAATTTCACTCTGGTGACCCACAAAATAGCCACATGCCCCTCAGGACACAGTCCTTCACCTCCTGTAATCTTAGGTTAGTGTGGTGTGGTGATCCCTGTAGCACTGTTTGAATGTACTTAGTGAAAGGAAGTGAACTGTTATGTTTGTAATTCTCTTTCTGAAAAAAAAATTAAGAAAGGTAATAAACGCAAGATCAGACAGCAAGCACTTAAATCATATTTTACAAATACAGGTAATATTGCATTACCAGCATTGAAGGCTTTATTTCAGTTTGTTTTACACTGACCATATAAACAATAGTGCTTTTCTGCTGTAGTGTGGAAGAGATGTATTGCAATACAACAAAATTTCCACTGATACAAAATCTTTTGAGAATGTCCTTGAACCTTTCATGTCAGTATTAAAAAAAAACAAATTTCAGGTGTGTTTTCAGAACAATAGCTGAAAATGCCATCAGATCCTGCCAACCAGGAAGGATTCCTCATCAGACAAAAACTGAACAGTAATTCTCAGATTGTTTTATGGTACAGGCGAGTTAAATACTGCTTCAGCTGAGCAGCAGAATAATACTGTCTCAAAACAGTCATTTATTCATGTGACATCTGCAAAGAAACTGACCAAATGTTCTAACTGAATATTGAGACTGGCATCAATTCGATATGGGCAGTTGTGAGATGGATCACGTTGGTACCTTCTGTTCAACAGTAGCCAGAAATGAACAGATTCACATCACAGTCGCAGTTGAGTAATCCTTTCATTTTACATTTGTCAAGGAGTTAGCCACATATGCAGTTTATGCAAATTACCTTCAGTGCCAGTTGAAGCCAGATAACTCCTGTGTTGGATCTTCAATTTGGTGTTTCTTTGGGACATCACTTGAACACCTCTGATCGCTAGCATCCAATTTTTCAATTCATTCATGGGATTTATTGCCCATCCCTAATTGCACCTAAACAATGTTCAAGTTGGCTTCCCGAGCTATCACAAATGACAGTTTTGAGTCAACTAGCAACAAACAATCTGCTGCAAGAACTCAGTGGGTTGAGAAGTGGGGGGGGAAATGAATTGCCAACATTTCAGGATGAAACCCTGCATCAGTTGGTAGTTGATAAAAGACACTGATTTATAAGACCAGAAGAAATGGAACAAGAATATGCCACATGGTCCCTCAAATCTTCTCTCCCAAACAATAACATGACTGATCTCTTCACCTGAACTTCACTTTCCTGCTTGATCCCAAGAACCCTTGATTTAATCCTATCCAAAGATCCACCTGAGCCTTGAATCCAGCATATGACAAAGCATCCACAGTTGTCTGGGGAAGAGAATTTCAAGAATCTACACCCATCTGAGAGAAAAAATATCCCCCTCATCTCAAGTCTTAAATATGCATATCCTGAAACCATGCCCATGAGGTCTGGATTCTCCCACTGGAGGAAGCAGCCACACATGGCATCCACTGTTAAACCCCTCCTCAGAATCCGTGTATTTCAATAAGATCACCTCTCAATCCTCTAAACTCCAATGCAGATAGGTTCAATTTAATCCCAATAAGACAAGCTCTTCATCCCTGTAATTAATGTAGTGATCCTTCTTGGCAGTGCCTCTGAAGCAAATATATTCTTAAATATGGAGACCAAAGCTGTCTGCATCACTCCACGTGTAGTCTCACCAAAGCCCTGTAGGTGTAGCAGTACCTTTATATACTCCATTCCTCTTTCAATAATAGCCAACATTCCATTTGATTTCCTAAATTATTTGTTCTACCTGCCGTTAATTTTGGGTGTTTCACATACAAGTTCACCCAGATCACTCTGTGCATGAGTAAATAGGAGCAGGTCCCTCAAGTCCGCCCCGCCATTCAATATGATCGTGGCTTCATCTTCTCTTCTGTGCCAGTTCAGTCCTCAATTCACTGATCTTTCAAAAAGTATATCTACCTTCTCTTTAAATACCCCCAGTGATCCAGCCTCCACAACCCTCTGGAGCAGAGAATTCAGGAGATTCACGACCCTCTGCGAGTAGTAGTTCTGATGCACCTCAGTTTGAAATGACCAGCTCCTAATCTTGTAACTACATCTCTTTGTTTGAGATTCTCCCACTAGTGGAAACATCTCAACTTCTCCCTCAGGAACTTATATTTCAATAAAATCATCCCTCATTCTTCTAAACTTTAGCCACTCATGATAGGACAACCCTCTCATCCCAGGAATTAGCCCAGTGAATCTCCTTTGGACTGCATCCAATAACAGGATTTCTTTTCTTACTAAGGGCACCAAAACTGTGCATATTACTCCAGGTCTGGCCTCACCAGTACCTTGTAGAATTGTAACTATATGCCCCTATTTCTAAACTCCAACCCCCTTGCAACTTAGACCAATACATTATTTGCCTTACCAACCACTTGCTGCAACAGACAACTTTTTGTGATTCATACACAAAAACACCAAGGTCCCTCTGTACTTTGTTCATCTGCAATCTTTCTCAATGTATATAATACTCTACCTTTTGATTCCTCTTACTAATGCGCATGATCTCACACTTTCCTACATTAAACTCCATTTGCTAAGATTCTGACCACTCACTACACCTATTTACATCCAATTGCATCAAAACATGCCCTCCCATCTAGTCTTGTGTCATCAGCAAACTTGGACACCTTGTACTCTGCCACCTTCTCCAGGTCATTGATATAAATTGTATATAATTGAGGGCCAAGAACTGATCCTTGGGATACTCCATGAGTTACATCTTTACAGCTGAGAAAGACGTGTTTATTCCAGCTCTCTATTTTTCATGTGATAACCAGTCTTCAATCAATGCTGACACACTTCCTCTAACACCATGAGCAGCTATCTTGTGCACCAACTGTATGGCACCTTATCAAACACCTTCTGAAAAACCAAATATATTATACTTTCAGGACGCTAGCAAATTTATCAAACATGATTTATCTTTCATAATGGATTCCAGCATTTTGTTTTTACAGGAGATGTTTGGCTGTCTGGCCTGTTGTTCCCAAGCTTCTCTCTCTTGCTGCATTCACTGTTTTCCAATCCATTAAGGTCTTTCCAGAATCTGGGGACTTTTGAAGGGTGCTTCTGTTTCTATAAGACCCTAGATCCAGGAGATATGGTAAATATTTTCTCATCTATTTACTGGGTATATATTTTTATAGTGATAAATGTTTTAAGTTCTTCTCTCCCTTTGTTCCTGCTATTTTTAATTTGCTTCAATTGTGAAGACAGATTCAAACTATATGTTTAATGTTTTTGCTTGTTCCTTTTGATAATTTCCCTGTCTCAGCTTCAATGGAACCAACATTTACTTCTGTTATTCCTTTCTTTTTTACATACTTAAAGCTCTTACAGTCCATTCCTTGCTAGTTGATTTTCAGTCTTTCTTTTTTGCTCTTCGTCCTTTTTTTTGTCATCATTTGTCTCTAAAGTTTTGCCAATTGTCATGTTGACCACAATTCTTCACAACTTCAAAAGACTTTTTTTTTAAACCCTAATATCACCACCAACATCTTCAGTCAGTCATGTTTGGACCTTCTTTTCTTCAGGGTCTGCATTCCACAATGTTAAGTATTTTACCACCATAAGGGAGGGAGGGAGTTTGAATTTTGAAAAAGTGACTACAAGGATCGAGTATTAATAGACACTTCAAGTAAGCCCCAGGAACTGCAAGGAGTCCACCAGTTCAGCTTAAACATTACCCACAGAACAGTTGCAGGAGATATTTGCATTTGCTGGCTGTGACTCTATTAACAGTTCAGGGTGTGAGCAAACTGCAGTGACAGAATCAAAGCCGAGTTAAAGGTCATCTGATCTAGCTTTTGTTCATGCTTCCTGATAAAAAGATGCTCTGCTGCATCTTTTAATGCTGTTTTCTTTCAAATCAGCATGCAATATTGTACATAGCAAAGGTACAGATATTAAAAAGAAAAAAAATATTTTTGAACAATATTTTATTTTCTTTGTCTCATTGCAACAGTTCTCATCAAAAGTGAGCCAACAGTTTGAGATTAAACTCACAATCTTCACATCTTCAATAAACAAAAACAGCAGCAGCAACTGCCAGAAATCCACCAGCAGTTGATTGGAGGGGAGGGGAAACTTTCTAGCTTTGACATTCCTACAGAACAGCTCCATGAGACATTCAAATTGGTTAGTTAGGTACGAATTTGGCAAAACATTATTCTAATAAAGTTAGATGCACTGAGTTAAAAAAAACTAAGGAGATTCATTTGGAAAATGAATGGATTTAAGAAAGTAAAGCGTGCTTGCAACTCATGCTCTGCATTATTACTGTTCCCTTTATCCAGTATGGCAGCATCATCATTTCCCAACGTTCACTTGCTTTTCCAAATCACTTCTTTTTGTAGAACCACAGAAAATGGTCATTATCGTCATCATGTCTCTCTCTCTCTCTCTCACACACACACACACACGGCAGCATTTTACTATATACAGTTTTCTAAAACAAGTATTTTTGAAATATTTCCTCCAATGGTTGTGTTCATGAACACTTATCAACATGATAAAAGTTTTGATTTTAAAAACAGAATTATTTCTAAGATGTTGTGATTTACAGCTTGTTTTTGTTCATGACACATTTTTCAGCCAAAAAAATCATGTAAAATATCTTAGTTTGAACATATTTAACACGGGCTATTTTACCCTGAAAGTAACCAATGCAGTGTGTTAATTAAAGAAGCAGACACTTCAGATACTCTTATCTCTTTTTTTTTACAGACTATCTTCATTCTATGTGCTTCTTGGTTAGATATATACACCCTCTAGCCAGAGTATTTAAACTTGAAAATACACAACACTTGAAAATTCTACTTCTTGTAAAATAATTGTTCCATTCTCTACTCTGTTTCTTTGGAACATCTTCCAGAGTAGTAAGTCTGGCAGAAATAATTAAAAAAAGTTGCTTTAAATTCTACAATTATTTACCCCCAGTACAATCTTACAGTTCATTTCTGTACAGGTTTCATAGAGTTTCCACAGTGGAGTAAGACTTCCGCAGAGTGCACATGATGATATTAGGCATTGTCCCATGAATAATCTCTTACAATCCAAAGCATTATAAAACAGTCTTAGCAGCACCTGTGAATAAATCAAGAGTGAATTCAGAAAGCGAAGTCCGTGTGAGTCTGGCCAGAAACATCCAGATTCTCCCTCAACAGCTGCTGTTCTTGAACTCCCCGTTCTCTGTTATTGACAGCTTGGTGGGGTTGGTGGGAGAGATCCCATTGCGGGTTTGCATGCTGTAACGTTCCTTGACCTGTGTTAGAGCGTTCATCAGCCGAGAGTTGGCAGAATCCAGGTTGACGATTCGTTTCTCCTGAGAGAAAAGCAAAGCAAGTCAAGCACTGGGAGCTGGGAAGGGGCTGAATTTCTCTGATAAGCAGTGTGCTTGGGTAGTTTTTAGTAGTATAAAAATAAAACAAATAGCCAAACCATTCTTTGAGATTACCAGCAGGGAGAGGACACAACACAGAGAAAGGAGGAAGGAAGCGGTCAAAGCTGGAGTCTAAGAAAGGCCTGAAAAAATCCTCTGGTCCAACTCTGTCCCAAATGCAGGCTGTTGCAATGGTTCAGGTATTTTTTCTTCTGTTGTTTAAGTTCTTTCTTACAAGAAGCAATGCAAACCCCAGCATAAGCACCATCTAACGCATATGGCTTCCTCACCTACAGAAGGTTCACACACTGCCTTCATAACATGCTCTTTTTGCACAATTCCCAAAGACAACAAAGGTGAGCAAATGCAAGGGCTCTTTTCTTACACTCTGAATTCTCCTGGCTGCATGAACAGCACATTTTGTTTGCACAGGAGCATATTGGAAAACTGTATTTTCACTGCTGGGAGCAGTTGGATTTGTCCAGAAGGAGTTATGATTTCACAAGCACTGATGACTGGGTGGCAGGGTAAGTGAGATGATGCAAATTTCAAAGGCAATGGGTGGGGATGAGAAGAATGAAGCAACAGTTGTAAAGGACCAAAAGTGATGCTCTCCCTCAGGAGTGTAAATAGCATGCTATTAGTTCAGTATTCCATCTCCATTTTTTGTACTTCTTTCACTTCCTAAACTGGAGGAAAAATGTTCATGGATGGTATCAGCATGTCAAATGTTGAACGCCTCTATAAAAGAGGCACAGTTTCACAAAATTCATAGAAAAATACTGGCATTCCAATAAAATTTTGCATTTGACAGAAAATTAACTTGTATTTGTAAACTTGAAACTTCATCATTCATCCCTTTAGGTATTGTGCAGTCAATGCCGGTGAGCTATTTGATCAAGGAAAATAAGAGCTAATTATTTCCAGCATCTCTCACTGGATAGCCATTGGGAGCTGGGGCAATGCCCGATTATACCATCCCCAAACTAAGAGCACCAAGGCAGAATATGGTGTTTTAACTTCACTCTGGCTGAGATCAACTGAGCACCAACTTGAGTTTGAAACCTAGAGCTTTCTGATGATAAGCTTCTGAAATATTAAAAATAACAATTGTTAGCAAACCCAACTATTTCATCCAGAGGAAAGTAAATTCAGTTGGAATCTTGGAACTAAAATTTGATGCTTTGCTGAACCCATTAGGAACTTGAATATTCTCTATGAAATTAACAGGACTCCTGAATTGGTGTAGTGGGCAAATACGTTTCATGATCTGTTAATGATTTATATAGGCCATAAGGGTCCTGGATTTGGTGCTCTATTCTTCATTAACTGATCACACCCATGGCCCATTTCTCACAGCTATTCAGAGAGTTGACTGGAAAGAATTAGACTTGGCATTCATGATCTCCCAAGACTGAACTGTGTGGCAATCACCTGCTGGGTTTTGTATGTCAAATGGCCACATGATCAAAGAGTTATCAATGCCTAGGGAATCTGTAGATGGAGGGAAAGCAGGTCAAAGAGAAGGAAAAATTTGCTGTGTTTCTTTTCAAATCTTTTGTATGTTCACCATAGCTGTATGGAGTTACATCATGTTTGGTAGTTATGACCGAACCAAATACTTGCATGGTGATGCTTCATTTACATCTGTGAAATTTCTCTGATCTTGCCATTATAGCTTTTTTCAAAAAAAAAGATATGGTGTTGGTATACACAGGAAGGAAAAAAAAACACGCAGTCAGAACGTGCAATGACAAGTCTACACAATGGTAGCTGGAGAGGCAAGGGACCAGTGGGTTTTTCTCATCTCTGTGAACTGCTTTGCTAGAAAACAGAATCTTACTTGCCTGTTATGCTCATCCCATCCTCACAATTGACCTGTAATCAATACAGTGAACATGTCACGGGCAATATTCGGCAACCTTAGCTACTTGCTGAAGAGAGAGCTGTTTTGTGGTAATTACACAATTGAGGGAATAAAGCACATCTTCATCCATTATTACACAGGCTACCAAAAGATCAATGATGGACCCAAAAGTCCTGTCAAGGTAGCTATTAATTATTCCAAAAATTAAAGCAGTATGGATGTGGAAGTATTTCAATGTTGACTAAGTGACCTGCCAGCCACTGACCTCACCAAAAGTGACGTGCCAGTTCTTAGCTGGGCCACTGGGAAAGGGCATTTACTGGATGGAAGGAAAGCATGGAGAGCAACTGGAAGAGATTGGGAGAAAGAAACTTAGGTGGAATAGCAGAGAACAAGAGAAAAACCCAAGAGGGAATGGAAAGAGAAGCTAGAGCGAACAGGGAATAATTGGGGGTGAAAATGACAAGAGCGAGGAGCGGACAGAAGCAGATATAGATAGATTAAGTGAGTGGGCAAATGACTGGCAAATGGAGTCTGATGTGGGCAAGTGTGAGGTTATGCACTTCAGTAAGGGAAATCAAAAGATTTCTACCTAAATGGAGAGAGACTGAAAGTGAGTGAAGTACAGAGAGATCTAGGTGCTGTAGTATATGAATCACAAAAGGTTAGTAGGCAGTTTCAACAAGCAATTAAAGCGGCAAATGGTATTTTGGTCTTGATTGCAAAGGGGTTGGAATTTAAGAATAGGGAGGTGTGGCAATTGTACAAAGTGTTGGTGAGGTCTCATCTGGAATACTGTGCACAGTTTTGATCCCCTGATCTGAAAAAGGATATGGTAACATTGGAGGCAGTACGAAGGAGATTGACTGGGCTAATTGCTGGGATGAGGGGGTTGTCCTACCAAGAGAAACTACCAAGAATGAAGGATGACCTTATTCAAACATATAAGATCCTAAGGGCAGATGTTGGCATGTTTCCACCAGTGGAAAAGTCTCGAACAAGGGGTCATAACTACAAGGGGCTGCTCATTTAGAACTGAGGTTTGTCGAAATTCCTCCTTGCAGAAGGTGGTGAATCCCTGGAGTTCTCTGCCCCGGCGGGTGGTGGATGTTGGATCATCAGGTGTATTTAAGTTGGGAATGGATAAATAATTGATAGATTGAGGAATAGAAGGATATGGAGAGATAATACAGAAAAGGAGTTGTGGCCCCCACAGACCAGTCATGATCGTTTTAAATGATGGGGCAGACTTAAAGGGCCTAATGACCTACTCCTGCTCTGATTTTTTAGTGTTCTTGTGTTCAGAGGAAAGAGAAAGGAAATCAGAGATTTATGGAAAGATGTTTTCAAAATAGTTATGAGAAGAAAACAGTAGAAAGATATAAACTTAGAGATCCAATTAGAACATGGAACAGTACAGCACAGGGACAGGCCCTTCAGCCCACGATGTCTGTGCTGACCATGATGCCAAATTAAACTAATCCCATCTGCCTGCACATGGTCTATGTCCTTCCATTCCCTGAATGTTCATGTGTCTGCCGTCTAAATGTCTCTTAAACCTTGCTATCATATCTGCTTCCACCACCTCCTCTGGCAGTGCATTCCAAGCACCTCACTCTTTGTGTAAAAAAAACTTGCCTCATAAATCTCCTTTAAACTTTCTCCCTCTCACCTTAAAGCTATGCCCTCTGATATATGACATTTCAACCCTGGGAAAAAGACTACCTACCCTATGTATGCCTTATACATTTCTATTAGGTCACCCGTCAGCCTCCGACTCTCCAGTAAAAACAATCCAAGTTTGTCCAACCTCTCCTTATAGCTAATACTGTCATCCGGGCAACATCCTGGTGAATCTCTTCTGCACCCTCGCCAAAGCCTCCACATTTTTCCTGTAATGTGGCAAACAGAACTGCACACAATACTCTAAATGTGGCCGAACCAAAGTTTTTACAGTTGCAACACGACTTCCCCACTTTTATACTCAATGCCCCAATTGATGAAGGCAAGCATGCCATACATCTTCCTTACTGCCCTATCTACTTGTGTCGCCACTTTCAGGGAGCTATGTTCTTGCATCCCAAGAAACTTCTGTACATCAATGCTCCTAAGGTCCTGCCATTTATTGTACACTTTTCTCTAACATTTGACCTCCTGAAGTGCAACATTTCACATTTGTCCAGATTAAACTCCATCTGCCATTTCTTCATCCACATTTCCAACTGACCTATAACCTCACATGTCCATTGACAATCTTCCTCACAATCCACAACTCCACCAATTTTTGGTGTCCTCAGCAAACTGCTCATCTACATTTTCATCCAAATCATTCTTATCACAAACAACAGAGTTCCCAGCACTGATCCCTGCAGAACACCACTGGTCACAGACCTCCAGTCAGAATAACACCCCTCCACCACTACCCTCTTATTTCTATGACTAAGCCAATTTTGAATCCAATCTACCAAGTCACCATGAATCCCATGTGCTGTAAGCTTCTCAATCAGCCTACCTGTCAAATGCTTTACCAAAGTCCATGTAGAGAACATCCATTGTCCTACCCTCATCAATCATCTTTGTAACCTCCTCAAAAAACTCAATCAAGTTCGGAAGACGACCTCCCCTGCACAAAGCCATGCTGATTGTCCCTATTAAGTCCATGCCTTTCCAAGTGCAAATAAATCCTATCCCCAAAGAATTTTCTCCATTGTCTCCTACCATTGATGTAAGCCTCACTGGCCATTAATTTGCTGGATGATTCCTATTGCTCTTCCTAAATAAAAGTATAACATTAGCTATTCTTCATTTGTTTGGGACTTTGCCTGTGCCTAAAGAGGAAACAAAGATCTCTATCGAGGTCCCAGCCATTTCTTCTCTTGCCTCCCACAATAACCTGGGAGAGATCCTGTCAGGCTCTGGGGATGTTCTTCAAGAGACCCAACATCTCTTCCTCCTCCTTAATATCAACATACCCCAGATTATCAGCACACCTCTTCCTGATTTCACTATCCTCCATGTCCTTCTCCTTGGTGAATACTTTGCAAAGTACTCATTTAGTACCTGTTCCACTTTCTCTGGCTTCAGACATAAATTTCTTCCTTTGTTCTTGAATGGCCATACCCTCTCCCCAGTTACCCTTGTTTTTAAAAAGCCTTGGAATTTTCCTTAATCCTACTTGCCAAGGACATTTCATGGCAGCTTTTGCCCCTCCTGATTCCCCGTTTAAATTCTTTCCAGCTTCTTTTATATTCCTCAAGGGTCCTGTCCAATTTCAGCTCCCTAAACCTTACATATCCTTCCTTTCCCTTTTTGATTAAATTTGCGACATTTCTCATCATCCAAGGTTCCCGAACCTTGCCATCCTTGTCCTTCTTCCTCAAAGGAACGTTAATCCTGAATTCTGACTGGATGGCCTTTAAATGACTCCCACTTGTCAGATGTAGACTTACCCAAGAACAGCCGCTCCCTAACTATCCCCAGTTCCTGTCTAATACTGTTGTAATTAGCCTTACCCCAATTAAGCACTTTCCCTGAGGTCCAGTCTTATCCATATCCAGAAATATCTCAAAACTCAGAGTTTTGAACACTGTTCCCAAAATGCTCTCCCACTGAAACTCCGATCACCTGGCCAGACTCACTTCCCAACACAATGTTGAGTACGGCCTCTTCCACGGTTGTAGATAGTCCAACCCGAAATCCTGGTGGATGCACCAAACAAATTCTGCCCCGTCTAAGCTTCTGGTACTAAGAAAGTCCCAGTCAATATTGGGGACATTAAAGTACCTCACTACAACATCCTTCTGTCATCTGCCTACATATCTGTTCTATCTACCTCCTGCTGGATATTGGGAGGCTATAGTATAATCCATCACAGTGATTGCACCTTTCTTATTCACAAACTCTACCCATATTGCCTCACTAGATAAGCCCTCCAGGATATCTTCTCCAAGTGCCACTGTGACATTCTCCCTGATCAGTAGTGCAACTCCCCCACCTCTGTTACATCCATTTCTATCGCATCTGAAACATCCAAACCTGGAACACGTGCTGCTAGTCCTGTCCTTCTCTCAACGAAGTCTCTGCAATAGCTACAACATCGTAGTTCCATGCACTAATCCATGCTCTTATCTGCCTTGCATTGAAATAAATACACTTCAGCCATCAGTCCCACAGTGTTCATTAACCTAGCTCTGCCTGTCTTTCCTTTCAGACTTATTTGAGCTAACCTCTGCCTTCCCTTCTACCCCTCCACTTGTTGACCTACTGCTCTGGTTCTCGTGCCCCTGCCACGCTTGTTTAAAACCTCCTGGGTAACACTGGCAAACCTCCTTGTGAGGAGATTGGTGCCCCTCCAATTTAGATGCAACCCATCCTTCTTGTACAGGTCCCACCTGCCTTGAAAAAGACCCCAATATTCCATGCAGCGGAAGACCCCCCTCTGCACCAGCTCCTTAACCACCATTCAACTGTACCATCTTCCTATTTCTTGCTTTGCTATCATGTAAAGTTATTCAAGGCTCACCATTAACCAAGAATTTGGAAATTTCCACAGTTCAGACCAGCTTTCGCGGAGAAGGAAAAGTTTGTGAATAACAAAAAAAATTCTTGCGTTTGCTGCTCATTGATAGTTCAGCACATGCAAGATATTTCTCTGATTATTTGACTTACTTAATCAGTATCTCATTGAACAGTTAATTAAATGATGGAAAATAAGTTGTCAGTCTAATTTGGTTCTGTTGCCATATTATCATTTGTCTATTCTTTCTGCTTTACAGCTGGTGCTTGTGTCCCTGGACCACAGTTTTCTATTGTTCTTGCCATAGCACGAGCATGAAAGTAGTTGTTGAAAACATCAGTGTGTATAACAAATAGGCAATAATGCTGGCCTTACCAGTGATGCTCAGTTCCCAAAACAATGAAAAGGTACATAAAAGAAAATAAACATGAAGACCAATTTTCTCACAATACTAACCAAAAATCAACATGAAGCACAAGCTTAACATTGAACACTGATTCTTCAAATGAGTAATCATTCAAAAGCTGAGACATTTATGAATCACAAAAACGTTGCAATGAGGTGACACTGGAACAAATTAAGAAAGTTATAAATAATAATTTTCTCAAGGAAAAGTAAAATATGGGATTGAAATGTGCACTAAATATAGGACTAAACCCCCACAGACTACAATCAATTAATAACATTTAAGGGACCAGATCCAATTTACTTCATTTCCTTGACGATCACAATGTATCCTTATTTGTTGGTTTCGCTGAAAACTTAAATCATGGCTTTAGAGGGAGCACTTATTTTGGTTTCACTATGGCCCTTTAAAAGACAATTTGTCAATTGTGATATCAAACAAACATACATATGTACAGGAGTAGGCCATTCAGCCCCTCAAGCCTACTCTGCCACTTAATAAAACTACACTATCTGATTTTAACATCAATTCCACAATCCAGTCTCACAAGGACATCTGCGGCTGTATGATGCAGACGGGTGGACAGACAGCAGTAATGACTGACGCCAGCTTCTGCAAGTGTTTGCAACAGAATCTGAGAGTAATTTCCGAACTAGCTGATATCAAGGGCTTGGAGGGGGTGAGCGGCACTGTGTCCAACGACAAAACTGAACCAAGTCATGGTCTTTTCTTGTCCTGCTTTCTTTGTTTACTTAACCCTCTGAATTTTTCACATTGCTTACATTTCGAGTCCCTTTCAATATGGATTAATTTTTTAAAAAAATATGGTGAAAGGACTCTTGCATTCCAAGAACTGACCATAGGTGGCAGTTGTACATTGAAGTTATGCCAGGCGCAAGTTTAATGATGACAACTGGGTAAACATAAGAAAGACTGAGGATACTGTCATTGATTCCAGGTTACCAACTCCATTCTTTCTCCCCAGTAACTAAGGCTGAAAGAGACACTTCATTAACTCCGTGTCATATCCGACTTTGAGATGAGCATCCACGCACATATCTGTGCCATTTGTACCTTGGGATATTATACCAGCGAAAGGAACTGAATTTGCAGAATTGGGTACATGTTTTGTATAAATGACTCAAGATAAATTTATCCCCAAATGTATTTTGTTTCTTCTTGTAGTCAGAGTTTCTGCTGACTTCATAGCAGCAACTCCCAGCAGCTTACTAGCTTGAGTGGTTATCATGGGTTTCATTATAAGTCTCAATTAAGCACTTTTCTTCCCGATGTAATTAACTTAATCTTACCCCTAGGATTCCCTCTGCACTACATACCATTATCTCCCAGATAGTAGTCTTTTTATTCCTTAATCATTAATTTTCAGGAACAAATGTTCTAAATTCCCTTTGGATTTCTCATAATTCACACAACTGATAAAAAATAAGTACATTTTGTACAAAGCTCTGCGGTCATGTTATAGATGTCTGAGAATTGAATCAAAATGAAATGCAATAGTTAGAATGTTCACAATAAAAAACATTTGGCTGAACATTGAAGCATACTCACTTGGGCTTCAATAATCTTCTGTTTGGCATCAATTACTGCCTGCATTTCTGAGTGATCTTTCCTCAATTCTTCTTCCACTGCCATCAGTCTACAAACCAGAGAGGATGAGCAAAGTGTTAGAATTTTTTTAGAAGTGCATATCACAGACATTAAAAGCAGTTTATGTTTCACCAGGGGTGAAATCTGAATCTCTTTCAGTCCAGATTTATTCCTTTTATTTGTCCTTAAGCTCCTTCAGATAGCTAGGTAATCCAGATCCAGCAACCAAACACCATCCATCAGTTCTCAGCCCTGCTGCTCTGATCTGGCAGTTGGAGGCATGCCCAACATTGATTTGTTGCTCTAATTCTTTCTCCCCTGTTCTAAAATGGCTCGGGCTCCATATCTAACAGCTGAGATTGGGAATTCAGTATCAGTATTTAATAGAAGCCTATGCTGATGGGCCACCCCCCATCTCATGTTAAATTTGGAATTCACATTTGCAAACCACGTTGTATGGAGAGGCTGCTGCTGTGCTGGATCCCATTCAGTCACAAGACAATCTAAAGGCAGCAAATGAATGCTGCAGTGATCTCTCTCTGGAATAGATGCTTGATGTCCTCAGTCTTCCGGTTGGCACATTCGTCAATTTATTGCTTATGATCAATTTTGATGTCAATGGGCTAAGTTGCTGCACTAAAAACAGTCTTTGCACTAAACAGAAATATTTCACAACCTACCATATAGCAACTATCAATCAGCCCGAACACATGGTGGTTAAACAGTAATTATTACTAAGTTACATGGTGTATATCTCAGATCTAGTGATGCTCAAAACAACTTGTATTTATGTTATGTCTTCAATGTAGAACAAATGACCTAAGATATTCCATAGAGGGACAAGGATAATTGGGAATGCATACCATAGGAAAATAGATTAGGAAGGAGGATTGAAAACTGGGTATTAAGGCAAAGGAGGGTGCTTATGACAGAATTTCAGAGCAAGGAGACTCGCGGCAGAAAATATGGTTACCAATTATGATGACATGGTGGGGATTGGGTATGGGATGGTTGGGTTTGCACAAGAGACCAGATTCAGAGTTTTGCAGGACTTGCAGAGGATAGATTCAGCTATACAGGAAAAAGTTGCTAAGATTTGGAGGGAGACCACAAACAAAAGGACCATTTCAGGAGCCTGCAGATATGGCTTGTAATGATCAAGAGGAGCTTTCTTGTGCTTTGGGAAAACAATGCATTAATTATTGTTGGTTCAAGCCCAGTTGTTACTGAAGTCCTAAAATTTATGGCACCAGGACATTTCAGGTAACCATGGATATCAGTAATAGTTCTGATGCTGTTTCTGGGTACACATGCATTAAAACCTGCTCAAGATTAGCACAACAGCATGGCAGCATCCAACATTACCAGGTCCATGACTTTACTAAAGCTGCAGGGACATACAGGTACCCACATTACATTGAAAGTTCTCATAGTCATGAAATAAATCCAGGTAACATCCAAAAATTTCACAGCATGTCAGATATTTTTCTCAGCATGACCATACAAAAAAAAAGCCAGTAATTTAATAAGAATGGCCTTTCCTCTTATGGGCTATGTCTGTATAGTAATTAAGGACCTGTACTGTTGATATAGAAATCCAAGTTCAAATTCCACCATGGCAGTTTGGGACTTAAACTTAATGCAATTATGTTACTGCTCTGGCGAGATCACACCCAGAATTTTGCATCCAGGTCTGGTCTCACTACCCAAAGAAGGGTATAATTGTGAGAGAGGGAGCGCAACAAATGTTTGCGAGATTAATTCCTGGGGTAGTAGGTTTGTCCCATGAGGAGAGATTAAGTAAATTTGGCCTGTACTTTCTGGAGTTTAGGGGAATGAGAGGTGATCTCATTCTTCCATGGCTTGACAGTGTAGATGCAGGGAGGTTGTTTCCCTTGCTGATGTGCCTAGAACCAGAGTAACAGTTGAAACTGGGGTGATGGCTATTCAGGACTAACATGATTAAAAAAAAATCTTCACCTGGAGGAAAATAAATCTAGAATTCTCTACCCAGGTGGGCTGTGAAGGCTCAGCGGTTGATTATATTCAAAACTTTTAGAGTCACACACCACGGAAATGGGTTCTTTAACCCACTGAGTTTGCGCCAACCATCAAGTACCCATTTACACTAATCCTATTTTATTCTCCCCACATTCCCATCAACTCCCAGGGATTTTATTACTCAACTACACTGAAGGAGCAATTTACAGTGACCAATTAACTGACCAACCTACACGTCTTTGGGGTGTGGGAGGAAACTGGAGCACTTAGGGAAAAACTATGCAGTCACAGGGAGAACATGCAAACTCCACACAGACAGCACCCAAGGTCAGGATTGATTTATGTCTCCAGTCTCCTAGCTATGCCACTGTGCTGCCCTATAAAGAATTAAATATCAGGATTGGGATATTTGTTGTTTGATGTGTCAGATCAAAACTCCTTTTTGACCTGACACCTTAAGTTATAGCAGACCAATATAGGATCTAGGGAATTAAGTGTTTCAAATATGTTACTGTACTGATTTAGAGATTTAGTTTAAATTGGCATCATGTTTGGTGCAGACATGGTGGTCCGAAGGGCCTGTTCCTGTGCTGTACTGTTCTGTGTTCTATGTAAATACTTGCTGCTCCCACAACCTGCAGTGTGGCTGACCTGCTGATGATTGTTTTCATCTGGCTGTCCTTCTCCTCTTGCTGCCGACGCAACCTCTCCTCACTGTCCTCCAACCTGGATTTGTACTCAAGCAAGAGCTTCTGCATCTGTTGCTCCTGGGCAAGCAGACGCCGCTCATATTCCTCTAGCCGCCGACTCGATACCTTCAGCCGATCCTTGAGCTTCGTGATCTCCTGCTCGTACTGGAAGAGAAACCAGGTAGGAGGGGGGTAAACAACCAAACAGAAGGCACCAAAGATGCAGTGTCTTGTTTTTCCCATTTGTTGGAGGGTCAACACAAAATGAAACTATATCAATGATCTTGTCCCCTGTAAAGATAAAGGTATTTAATCATTGCACAAAAGGGTCCCAACACAGCCAAGAGAAATGCTGCAAGATTTGGGGGAAATAAAGTGGATGATAAAACAGAGTGGAGTTTGATTTGGCATTGTGTGCTGTGTGAAAGTGGCTGCTTCTCTCTTGAGAATCGCCTTGCTTCACTTGCACATCCTATTGGTAGCAGAGCCAAGATGAGAATTTTTTTATTTATCAAAAATACTTTATTCATAATAAATGGTACAATACATTTATATACCACATTTACAGGACAAGACATAACATTCCACTTACTTACTAGATTTATATTGTATCAGCATGACAGCATTTTTCCTTTCCGATAGATTCCACAAGGGGGCAGAAAACAATGGATTAAAGACCTCCAGCAGGCGCAGTACAGTAACTGGGGGGGATTTTAATAAAGACTGTCAGTACTAATTTGACTTGCCCAGTTTTGAGGATGACTCTCCTGTTTGCTGTCATCTAAAACCTCCAAGGTAGAGGATAGCAGGTTCTGGGAGGCTTCAATTGATGTTGCCCACCACGGATGGACCTGGAAATCTTTACTAAGTCCAGCAGCAAGGACATAACCGAGTTATCCTCTTCCTTAAGGCGGCTGATTGCAGAGTTCCTTCTGTGAAAATTTTGGAAGAAGCAGCACAAGGATGGAGGAGACTCTGGATTGTAAGTTGACTTGGAGTGCTCAGAAGCAAAGAGCAAGTCTTGCTGGTTATTCACCTCTTGGAGCTCCTCCTTGATATCGATTCCATAAACTGGATCAGGAGCAAATTCCACATGGTTTTCTGGAGTTGGTGTATTTTCCATCAATTTTTTTTTGCTTTTTGAATACTCAAGGATGAAGAATCTTTTGATGTTTGCCTTGATTGCTCCCCACCAGTGAATCAGGAAATCAAAGCAGGGTTTCACCACTCCCCAACCAGTGTAACACTTATAAATTCCTCAGTGTTTTCTGGGGTCACCAGTGTCACATTCAGTCTCCATATCCCCTTGCCAACCTTCTGCTCAACTGAGGGAACCTATCTTAGAAGCAACTGGGGCTGGAATGATCAAAATGTTCAAAAATGTCTCCATGTTCCCCTGGGTGGGATGCTCATTTCCCGTTGGGGTTCCCAGATAGAAAATTCTCCTGCTGTGATCTCCACAGAGACCTCATGCAAAAAATGCATCGACTGTGGACAGACCCACTTCTGGCTGATCTGAACCGCAGGCAAACTACTGAAGATGACATTGTTTTAACTGATGGAATTTTAGCTCCAAAGGATTAATTTCTTACCTCTCCTTTTAAAGAACACCAAGGATAGTGGTTGGGGGAATGATTATGGTGAGGATAAGACCAAAATTGCTGACCTTAGTAGATTTAGAATTTAGTTTTAATTCTGAATTTGAATTATATTTTTGGAAAACCAGCCCAAAGATAATTTTAATGATGAAATTTACTTTTAGATGAGGATTTTAAGATCTCAGGTGGCTTTAGTGATGCAAGGGGTTTGAATACTATTAGTTGTCCCAGTGTTGGTGACAATGATAGTAAGAAGGGAAGTGATATGATAGCAGATGTATGTGTGAATAAGGTTGTAGTGGAATATCCCACCACCAGATTGTTTTGTGAAGTTTGTAAGAAAGGATTTTTGGCTTATCATGGTTATTGTGAGCATTATGAAAAACGTCATCCCAATGTAGATATTAAAGAAGATGTAGTGTAGCGGATGAAAGAAGTCAGACTATCACACTATAGCCTGTCATTTCACCAAATGTAGATTTGATGCATGCTGGTGTTGATAGGGTAGCTAAGGAGAGGTTTGAATGTGCAACATGTAATGCAGTTTTTATCTCCGAGTGGTCTCAGCTATCATGAAAGGCACAGACACCCAGTGGTGCATTACCAAAAGAGCACTGGGAGGTAAGGCACTAAGCGAGATTGACGGTAGGAATGGCGCTAATAGGAAAAGGGGGAGGCTGATGTCAGTCTGGACTGAAGAGGACATTGTTAAGTTATTAGAACTGGAGAAGTTTGCAGGACAGAAAAATACTAATGTGTTAGCAGCCAGTGAGATACCAGCTGAATCTAACAAACTGGTACCTGATAAAAGGTACATGACCAAGGTTACTAAGAGGTATGCAGCTTTGGTTAATAACTGTTGAGTTGGAAAAGGATGATAAAGTTGAAGAGTGTAGTGTGGATAATACATATGATGAGGGTAGTAGTATTGAGGCAGATGTTGTAGGTGTGGAAATTGGTAAAGGAGGTCAAGTTAGGCTAGAGATACCCTCCCTTGTACAGATTGAGGAACAGTGTGTTCTAATTCTAGTAGTAGCTCCATTTGTCTGTCGTAGTTACTAAACAACACCATGTTACTTGTGGATAGGTGGGATTCTAAAAGCAATTCCTGCTGAGAGTTACTGAATAAAATCTCACAGTTGTTAGTTGCTCTTGGGAAAAGGAAGTGAAGAAAAGTATAATAAATAGGAAGACTAAAAGGTTAAATATTCCCAATTCTGATAAAGAAAGATTTGCCAGGTGTAAAGGGGAGTATTTAAGGGCACAAAGTTGATTCAAAGAAAATAAGCTGGCATTGGCCAGACAACTTATGGATGTTCCGGCTAGTGTTGATGTCCTTTGAATATTAGTAAATTTGAAGAATATTACAATGGCAGATTTACTGTTAGTAATAATAAGGCAGATATCACAAAATTTAGCCCCCTTTTTGCCTGGCTCTTATTAGATATGAGTATCAAGGAGGTAAAAGAAGCTACTGGTAATTTTAAGGACACAGTTGCTGGTCCAGGCGGCTTTCAATAGATTAAGTAAATTAGATATGGAAGTTTAGGCTAAAATGTACACCTTGTGGATCAAGAGTAGGAAGAAACTATGCTACTTTAAGAAAAGCTGCACCATTTTAATTCCCAAATCAGGCGACCCAGTTAAACTTGAGAATCTCGATAATTGGAGGTGCATAACAATTGGGTCCATCTCACTGAAAACTTTCATTGAAATTCTCACAAAACGACTAATCAAGGTGATCTTAATTAATGAACGGCAGAAGGGTTTCTTAATGGCTACCTTGGCTGCAATCAAGATATTGCTATTTTAAATAAGCTTTTAACTGGGTCTAAAAAGAATTTTAAAAATCACCACAGATTTTTATTGACTTGGGTAAAGTCTTTGACTTGGTTGAACACAAACTAATTAGCAAGACATTACGTCAGTTAGGGTCAGCAAGGATTTTATTGAGTTAGTTTCAGATCTTTATTCCGAATGTTCCACTTTTATCAAAGTTAGGACTGGTAAGACTGCTCTCATTTTAATTAAAGTGGAGTTAAGCAGGGCAATCTGCTTTCAACCATTTTATTTAATTGTATAATGGACATTTTATTATGTTCGTTAGAGCAAAATGGGAATGGTTTTATCTCAACAGTTTTGACATGTCATGTGCAGCACTTGCTTTTGCTGTTGATGTTGCATTAATTAGCAACTATCCCAAGGGCATGGCTAGAAATCTGAAAATCATAGAGAACTTTTGCAGTAGGACAGGTTTAGAAATCAATACTAAAAAGACTGCTGGTTTTCCCGTGACAGTCCAAAATACAAGTTTTATTCATAACAATAGTGAGAAATGGAAGATCAAAAACGAGGAGCGTCATTTTACTGGTCATGTGAGAAATACCTGGGAGACCCATGGATTGGGGGTTTTAGTTAAGATTTTAACAGTAAATTAGTTCAATGGTCTTCCAGTTTAGATAAAGCTAGGTTTAAGCCCAAACAGAAAGTTGAGATTTTAAGGGTTTTTGTGATCCCTTGTCTATGCTATTCATTGATGTTAAATGAGGCATCACAAAATATCCTAGTTAGTTTGGATGAAGTAATCCAAGGTTCCGTCAAGAAATTTTCACACCTACCATCCTGTGTTAACAATGGGCTAGTATAGTCAAGAGCCTGTGATAGGAGGTCTGAAAATTCTAAAATTGAAAACACCAATACCCATCCCTCTTACCAGTATACTGGAAGGTTTTGCTAAAGCCACTGATAAACTGGTCCCAACTCCACTTAAGTTTGCGGGGACAGAGTTATTCAGATTAAATTAGATATTATATGGGATTCAAATGTCTTGGTGATAATGGTGTGAATTTGGGTAGTGTTTTAGTTGGGGGTCCTCATGGTAATGTCATCGTCTCGAGGAACCTTAGTTGGAGAGACTTAAAGAGTTTGAGTGTTGGATGTGTTTGCCTCAGCAAGGGGTTGGGGTAAAGTGTTTTAAAAATGATGTTAACTCCGATGATTGGGTTAAAGGTTTCAGTCTTTTCACCAAGTCGAATTTTATTAATGCACTTTTAACCAGATCCAACACATACCCCGTGAAATGTAGTCTTGCTACTGCAAGACCGAACATGGATAAGACCTGTAGGCATTATTGGGGAGTAAAAAAAACCTTTGGGCCACGTTTCCAGGCACTGCCCGGCAATAAAAAAGCCCTGGATTAAGAGGTATAACATAAATTTAGATATGTTGGTCCATTTTTAAAAAACCTTGGTTTGTAGATGAAGATGGAAAAAGATGGATTTGTGATGCCATTTTTAAGAAGGGAAATACCACGGTTATTGTTGATGTCATAATGGCAACTCCTTGGACAAGGCTTTCAGTGAGAAACACAGAAATATAAGCATTTAGAAGACATGATTAAGGAGCACTACTCAGTGGAGTTTGTTGGCTTTTTGTGGTTTTGTCAAGAGTGCCGGAGGAATTGGTCCCCTGAGAATGATGATTGAGCTTCCTCGGGATCACAAAATCTAAAAGGTTATCCCCCCAGGTTTCAAGTTTAGCACTTAAATCAATAAATTGGTTTATTATTGTCAAATGTACTGAGGCACAGTGAAAAACTTTGTTTTGTATGCCATCCATGCAGATCATTTCATCACATCAGTACATCGAGGTAGTACAAGGGAAAAACAATAACAGAATGCAGAATATAGCATTACAGTTATGGAGAAAGTGTAGCGCAGGTAGACAATAAGTTACAAGGCCATGACGAGATAGATTGTCAAGTCAAGAGTCCACCTTATTGCACAACAGTCTTATAACAGTGGATCAAAGCTGTCCTTGAGCCTGGTGATACATGCTTTCAGACCTTTACAACCCAAATGTACCTCAAAGGGAACGGGACCAATATCTGTGTAGGGGGTGGAGTTTGCTCGTGATGTTGGGGAAGGTTTAATCAAGCTTGGCAGGGGATGGGAACCTGAGAGTAGAAGCAGAAGGAAGGAAAACCAAGTTGAAAATAGAAGATAGAGGTTCAGGTGAAGGGGTATTTAAGGTTGCAAAAAAATATCAACAGTGCAAGGGTAATGATAACAACAGCTTATAAAGAATGGGCACAGCATACAATCATACATATGGAGATTGCAGACAGAGCTGAGCAAATAGAGTCAGAAGAAAGAAGAAGGGTAAGATCAAATTGAAGGCTCTTTCACTGAATGCATGCAGCATTTGTAATAAGATAATTGAGTTGATGGCACAAATAGAAATAAATGGGTATGATCTGATCACCAATGTCATGTTATTTTATTTTAAATGACATATTTACGCAGCAGGCATTTGACAGAAAATGTGATAGAGATGTGGGGGTTGCAAGGTGACAAGGCTGAGAAATGACTATTCAGGGTTATTTCACATTTCAGAAGGCTGGGTAGCAAGAAAAAATGTTAATAATGGATGAGATCATATTGTGGTCAGAATAAGACTAGCTCAGAAGCTCAAGATGCAGAATCAATTTGGACGGAGTCAGACATCACTGTTGGGAGTGGTGTACAGGTCCCTTTATCGACAGTATAACAGAGCAAAGTGAAAATAAAGAGAAATGTGGGTTTGTATGAAAGTTGCTACAATGATCTTGAGAAATTTTCATCAGCATATAGATTGGACAAATCAAACTGGTAAGGGCAACCTTGAGGACAAATTCACAGAGGGCTAGTTTCTGGCAGCAGTACGTTGAGGAACCAACCAGGAAACAGGCTACTTTAGATCTGGTATCATGTAACGAGACAGGATCAATTAATGACCCACGGTAAAGGATCCCCCAGGAAAGAGTGATCATAGCATTGTAGCATGTCAAGTTCAGCCCGAGGGTGAGAAAGAGGCCTGAAACTAGTGTCCTAAACTTAAATAAAGGCAACTACATTGATAGGAATCAATATCGTAAATGGAAATTGGTTTCAATTCCATGCTCTTGATCTCTCAATCTCCCTTGTCGTAACCCTTAATAAATCAATTACCAATAGTTTTTGGGCAAGCTTAGAATGTCACAATTATTGAAAATATACAGTATCTTGCAAAAATAGAGAAGCCTGGAAACTGCAGTGTTTGTCACTCCAGAAGTGTGACATCTCTTGGCAGAACCAATTACTCCCCTGCCTTGCTTCACACTGTTCACTATCAACTGCCCCAGACACTCAGCAGTTAACAGGAATCATCTAGGACAACAGTTCTAACTGTGGAACAACACAAAAGAGTAGTATTTCACAGAGATTCAGAGTATGTGACGTGCTGAAGAAAGTAGCATAGGTCTGACTGCATAGAAGTTGCAACGCTTGATTTTTATTTGAAGGATATGAAAAGGGAAAGAAGTTGATTGGTATAGTTGTCAAGAGTTATGAAAAGATGGAGATTTATTTTTGTAACCATGCTTGTGCCATATATCTCACTGGCGATTTCAGAAAAAACAAAATGATATTGTTCCAAATTGATAATAGCCAGCAGTACAAATCAGATTCTCCCTTTCTAAACACCATTTGCATATGCAGAAAGAATTTCTTTTTCTGTCAAATGCCTGCCATGTAAAGATGTCATTCAAAATAATGTTACATGACATTGGTGACAGACCAAATTTATTATTAGGCAGATTTATCAACATAACTTCATTCAGGTAAGTGAAAGGTGCAGAATATTGTGTCCTGTAAAGAGTCTGTTTTTTATTCTTTCTTAGTGTGCACTTCACTACCACACTGTCCAATTGCAAAATACTTTGGATAAAAAAAGTCACACTTGCCAAGGTTCCTTGCCCCTTAACATAAGTTTACCTACCTTCTCTGCATGTTTACTCTCCTCACAAATTTGGTCAGTCTCATCATCTTCTAAGTACTGTCCATTATTCAGAACCCAAGCAGCTGTCCTCTCCACTGGTGACATGGTGGCAGTCTCCACTGGTGACTGAACCTGCATTGAATAAAGTCAGGTGACTAACTCAAACTTCTATACATTGACAGAGTCACAATCACAATCTACAGGCTCAAACATCATCCGTGTTCTTGCAGTTACTCTCTCGTCCTCACTGTGCTACTCCAAGTAACAGGACTATGCACTGGCTGCAAATGAAGCAGACAATACCAAAGAACTGTAGGAAATATTTTGTAATCATCACTTCCTCAGATAATTGATGCTCACAAGGCCCTGCACTAGAATATTCCAGTGGAAACAGCTAATATTCTCCTCAGAGCGTGGTGCTTATTATTGACAAAAGCAAAGTAACATTGAAATTACAAGTGCAGTGTGTTATTACATTGATATTAACATTTCATTTTCTCAATGCATTTACTAAACTTGTGGTGGAGAGGGTATCTGTTGTGGTCATCCAATTGAAGAATGTCAGTACTGGAGGGTTGCTTTTGCCATGAATAACCTCTTCAATGTTCTCACACCAGGTATAACAGGGGTTAAGTTCAAGAAGTAGTGCTGCAACTTTATTCTTAGATCAGCACTGCTTCTGCACCATCTGCATCAGATTCAGATTTCCAGATATAGTCATGGCATGGATAGTTCTACATCCATCGTAAGGTGGAAACCTGTGCACTTTCATTAAAATAGGATCCCTGAAGCTATACAAGCCAACTTTCATTACTTTAGGGCTGATGTGTATTCAATTTACATGTCTGAGTTGAAACATTATGTGGCTTGAAACTCTGCAACCTCTCCAGAGAATGAGGATGCATGTGAACGAGAGAAGAAACAGATGAAGTATGTGGAACGAAACCCATCAAGGTTCCTTCTTCTTGCTGCTACTAAGCAACTCTAATCACACTAAAGCAGACATGCTGAGTGCAGCACCAGTTGCTTGCTATAACTCGCCTGGCAATTCTCACACTGATGAATGGCAGTTTAGGTGAAGCATCTGCAGAATAGCACTCCAGCAGAAACTGCCATAATCCTCAGGAAGGAGCTCCCAGTAAAGTCAATAAACAAAACAGCTGATGAAAAACAGGGGCTACAGTGACAGTAGCATGGAGAGGCTTCCTCACCTGGTGTGTTTGCTGCTGTCTATGTACTGCCCGGACTTTGGGCACAGGACTTTCCCCTTTCGAAGAAGTTGATGGTTGCCGTGAGCGATTTTCATTGTGTGGTGGCTCAGGTGACGTAGATGGTAATCCTGTCATGCTCCCCGTGCTTCTCTGCGATGCACTCAGAGGTAACGAATGTGGTGCTTTCACTCGGCCGCTGGAACCTGACAACTCTGTCCTGCGGAGCTGTGAATGCCCAATGCTATTCTGCCGAGGCAACGCCACTGGGAGATTGTTCCTGTCTGGCATGGTGTGTCGTTTGGAGTAATCCTCACTGTATGCGCTGCGTTTGGCAAAATCCTCAATGCTGCTGTTACTGGGGCCACTCAGCTTGCTGATCAGCTCCTCGCTGTTGGTGTGGCTCCGGGAGCTTGTGGAACTCAGGTTCTCAGAACTGGAGTCCATGCCGGCTTTGCTGCTTCCTGCTGGAGGGTTGTTCAGCTGGTAAACAGGGTTCTGGAAAGACAGAGGCTGAAGGCTGCTCTGTTGGCTCAGAGCTGGATGCAGAGGCCTGCGGATCTGAGGGGCACTCTGCGCCCCACTCTGCACCCCACTCTGCACCTCTCGCAGCTGCTTGATATTTGCTGTATGTGTAATTGAGGCCTGGCTGCCAGGGTGCCGGACTGGCACACTGGAAACAACTGGTGCACTATTTGTCCCCTGAGTCACAGCAGTGCTCTGCAGATCTACGAGCGATACGCTCCTGCCGTTATGGAGGGTGGACTCTTCTTCATCCCTGTCAGAGTAAGTCATACTGTGTGTGGAGGCTGGCTGACCTGGGAAGTGCTGCTTGCTGTGGAAAAATGCTTCAACGTTTTCTTGAGTTGGAGACTGCAATTGTTGCACGTCACTGAAATAAAAATATATTTTTTGTTTGCATATTCAAACTTCTTAAAAACATTTATTTCCAAACTTATTCATTAATATTTATTTATACATTTATTCTCTATCCAACTCTTCAGTTCCCTTATACCAGATATTGTTGGTTATTCACTGGTCAGGGTGGCCTGTAATTGACCAGTTGGAGCTCTGCTGCCTTCACAGAGCATATGGAATTAGGGGAGATGATAAAAAGCTGGACCTCGGGTAACTGTTGATGCAGTGTGATGAGAAGTGTACAAATAAGAGGACAATTCAGATAAATAGCACAGGAGGGAGGCTTCCAGATGACTGGAGTTTAGTTCTGTGGGAGGTGGGACCGGTGCAAGCCAGAAAGGTTGCATCTCAAGGGACTGGGGGTCAACATCAGTGCAGGGAGGTTTGAGATACTAATTAGAGAGGGGTGTGGGGAACAGCAACACAGGAGGGAGAAAGGCAAAGCTGATTGTGAAAAACAAGAAATTAGCAAAAGAGCTTTGCAAAGGAAACAAACGATGGAAAAACTGCCACAGATGAGTGCTTCACGATTTTGCACTTCAAGGAATCAAGTAAAATAGATCCAGTGAAACAAGAGCATAGGTGCAGAGTGCATGTATGATGATGTCACTAATACTGAAAAGTATGTTACAGTAGGCAGGATGGCAGTGCAATCTCCCTAGTTATTGGATAAAGTTAAGGATAAAAAGAGGATGGGGAGGGAGGGTTTGCAATATTAGTTAAAGAAATAAATGCAGCTGAGGAGGGATCATATGCTGAAGATCAATAAATGAAGCACAACTGGTCAAATTGAGAAAGAAAATGAGCAATTACACTTTTGGGGGTGAAATTTAGATGCTGCCACTGCCCTACTCCAGGTCAGAGGGAGATTGAAGAGCAAGTTAGTGATGTGCAGTACAAAGTGCCAGTAATAGCAGGAGGTTTCAACTAACCCAATTTTAAACAGATCAGAAATAGTATGGAAAAGTTGACAGGGTGCAGAACTCTTAAAATGCGTTCAAGGGAACTTTTATGAACAGTATGTAGCACATTCGACAAGGGATGAGGTAATTCTGGCTATAGTTTCAGGAATGAAGCTGGGCAGGTGAAAGGACTGGTAAAGAGAAACTATTTTGCAGGTGGTGATTAACTAGAATTAAGTTAGCTAGTATAGTTATGCAAAAGAACATTGAACAAAATTTCAAATAAGGCAAGGCCAGTTTTGTTTGCCTGAGATCTAATTGACTGAGTAGAAGCAGCAATTTGAAAGCAGATAAAGTCAGAGCTTCAGCAGACATTCAAGGAAGAAATTAGTGAGGATCCATAGCAAACATGTTCCCACTTAGACAAGGATGGAAGTCCAAAATCTGGACCCGCTGGTGTTTAAGGAGCATTTGAGGTTCAATAAGACAAAACCAAGCAGCTTCTGACGAATATCGAGAGCTCAACTTTGCAGTAGGCCTAGAGAGTAGAGAACATGCAGGAGTGAAATTAGAGAAGAAATTAGGAAGGCAAAACGACTAAATAAAAAACATGGCAGGTAAACCAGGATGTTTTATAGGTAAGTGAAGGGAAGGAAAATAAAAAGAGCAGGGCATTTTTAGGGAAAATAACCAAAGATACCACTTTTGAACCATAAAAAATTATGGGGAATTGGGGAACTCTGTGACTTTCTTCACGAGGGGAATGATCCAGACACAGAAGCTAAGGAGACAGATTGGTCGCATTAAAATTACAGGGAAGAAAAATATTCAGCTGAATCTTGTTGGCTGTGGCTGGCAGAAGCAGCACCATTCAGCCTCAACCAAGTGTCTGTCTCTTGGGGCATGCATCATGAGTTTGGGACAGTTTTGGGGAGGTCAAAGCAGTCATCACACTCTTGTTACTGGATGGGGCCCTAACCTGGTGCAGGATTCAATTCTCTATTAATTACAATGGGGATTCCAGGTCGGCAAATAAAGAGGCAAAGGAGGGAGGTAAGATTTTAAAAAATATTTTGCTTTAGTTTTTAATTATTTCCAAATGGCTTTAATTATTTCTTCTCATCTTAAAAGTATTTTCTTTTTTTTATTTAACAGTTGTTAAAAGGCTCTCAACCTCAGACACTTAAAAACTGATAAATTCAATGATAGCTTTGCTCTCTTCTCAAGCTGTTGGGGGCATATTGGGATTGGAACTTCCATATGCTTCCCACAGTTCAGCTGTCATTTGAACTTTGCCACCTGATCTCAGTTACAGAGTGCCGCTGACTGAGGATCTCCACATCCAACAAGTCTGGGAGTATGGAGACAGCAAGCAGTGATCCTGGATGGGAGGCACTATCCAGAAAAATCCAGTACATTAAGAGGTCTAGTTTATTTTAATAAATCTGTAGGAAATCTGTCTCCAGCAGTTAATATAAGCAGGGGAAGAAATAGCAGTGATATGGCCATCAATTTCCTATCCTCTCTGACTGCAGGCATGGTGATGTGACACTGGAAAACTGCAGTACCATTGTTTGTAAAGAGATAGAGTAATTACCAATCAGCTTAACATCATGAGTGGGCAAATTATTAGAAAAAATTGGAAAAAGAAAAGGCACAGTTCAATTGAGGATAGTCTGCATGGCTTTGTAAAGGGAAGGTCACATCTGACTTGATTAAACGTTATGAGGAAGTTATACAAAGATATGAAGAAGGGAAAGTATTTGTAAATGGATTTTAACAAGATCCCACAAAGCAAATAGTTCGGGAAAGTGAAACCTTATGGGATCCATAAGAAAGTGGCAAACTTAATCCAAAATTGGCTCAGCGATAGAAAACAAAGGGTAGTGGCGAACAAAAATTATAGTGTTTACACTATACCATATGGATTCTGCAAGGTTCAGAGCCAGATTATTTTTTATGTGTATCTCAATGACTTGGACATAAAGGTAGGAGCCAGGAGTAAGAAGTTTGGAGATGATAACAAAAGTTGATGGCAAGGAAAAGCGTTTTAAGCTGCAGAAAGATATCAGTGATCTGTTATGGGGCAAAAAAGGAGCAAATGTCCAAAGATATGTGAGATAATGTATTTGGGAAGGCAAACAAGGCAAGGCAATACCCACTCCAACATTGTGACAAAAGATCATCCATGACCTTACCGCATGGGGGAACAGGAGTGAGGGGCCAAAGAGCATACTCTGCTTCTATTTCTCACATAATACAAAGTGTGGATGGACGGCGACTTGGGAGATCCCAGTGTGGGTAGGTAAGATGGTTAAAATGGCATAGGTTGAATTTGCCTTTTTTGGCTGAGGCTGAGGATTTTATGCTCGACCTGCACATAATCCCAGCAAGGGCACAGCTACAGAAGTAAGTGCATTTACAAGGAGATATTAGTCAGGGTGGAAAAGGGGAGGCTGAGGGCTGGTTCCATCAAGAAAGGTCTCATATTTCATTTCTGTCATGACAAAGGAAGAGGTCATTTGGCCCACTGAGAGTATGCTAGTTTTCAAAGCAATCCCATCAATGCATTCCCCCACTTATTTTGGGCCAAGACAGTGTGAAAAGGAAGGACCCATCACTCTCAGCAGGGTATTCAATAACTGGGAACCACGGATTTCATTCAACAGATTGAATGATTAGCAGGATGTTGAAGATTTCTTTTAACCCAAGGGGTGGCACAGATCTGGAACTCATGGTGAAAAGCTTTGACCTCACCATAAGCATTAACAGAAAATGCTGCAAACACTCAATATATCTGTAGAGAGAGAACTGCAATGTTAACATTTAAGTTTGATGAAATTTCATGCAAACCTGGGAGCAGCAAGCACCCTGTCATCATAAAAACATTGAGCAGCAATTGCAGGAGGTGTGGAGAAACAGTTCTTTAAATGGACACAAGTAGTCATTCAGAGTCATAGAGTTGTTGTACAGCATAGAAACGGGCCCTTTGGCCCAACTCATCCATGCTGACCACAATGCCCATCTACACTAATCCCATTTGCCCGCATTAGGCCCGTATCCCTTCTACTCCCTTCCTATCCAAGTCCCCGTCCTAATGCCCTTTAAACAAATTGTACCCACCTCTACCACTTCCTCTGGCAGTTCATTCCAGATAACCAGCATCCTCTGTGTGAAAAAGTTGCCCCTCGGATCTCTCTTAAATTATCCCTCTCACCTTGAATCTATGCCCTCAAGAGACTCTGACCCTATGGCCCTCATAATTTTATAAACCTCGATGAGGTCACTCCTCAGCCTCCTATGTTCCAGTGAGAATAAACCCAGTCTTTCCAATCTCTCCTTATAAGCCTCCGACATACTGGTGAATTTACATCCATTAACAGCAGTTCTGCTTTGATGCAAGAAGAAAAAAATAATAAAAGGGGCAAAATTCTCTCTCTCTGCCTCTCCAATCCCTTTCTTTGAAGGCAAAATACCTTGATTTAGACAACGAATCCTAAACTGCATTCTAAAAACTCCCTCACCTCTGGTCCTCAACCTAAAACTGAAATTTGACACCTTCTGAAATCTTGTTAGGATCTGGGGCAAACTGAATTCTACAGTCCCTTTCAACAGCAGTGCTTTTATTCATGAACTAGTCCAAAAGAAAGAGAGTTTTGTGGGAATTACAAACAAAACTTTGTCAGCCAGGGCAGCCATACTACAGACAACAGAGACTAATGGGGGAAAATCCAGCAACAAATTCCTACCTGTCAGCTGGATCCTCGAATATCCGCTGCAGCCCAGACGACACACTGCCACTCACATTTGGGGATGAGCTGACGTGCTCCCCAAATCTCCGCACCTGCTGCTGAATTGGTGTGGGGCTAGCTAGTGATTTGGTGATATCGCTGAGTATTCGTGGGAGAGGGCCAAGCTTCGCTACTGTTGCCTGTAGAAATGAATTTTCACCCTGGTTGGACAGTACCACGGAAACATCCACAATTTATTGGGTGGAGGATGGCGATTGATGTGAACGGACCAGAATGCAGATGTGCCGAACAACATAACCATGATGATTGTGGTGAGGGAGGGCGGGAGCAAAAATGGTGCAGGAGCAGGATAGGGATGAACGGAAGGGAAGGAGAAGAGAGAAAGGGGACATAAAGAAATTAGAAACAAAACTAACATAACTCAATGTGGCTTCAAACTGCTCCACAGCATTGCAGCATTCAAACATACAAAACATGCAAAATAAATACCTTAAATGATTCTAAAAAATAAAACAACTTAAAAAAAAAGGTGCATCCATCCAGAGGGAGGGAAGGATGGTCGGGAAGGATTCACTGGCAAAAGAACAGAGACTACAAAATGGCAGTAAAACCAAACTAATTATGCATGCAAACAATTTAAATACCAGTTTGATGTTCACAGTGTTAATTATTACTTCTACTTACAAAGACAGAAAAAAGATACAGTACAATAGTACAGACTGAATTCAGCCTTAAGACAAATGACAAAAGAAGGTTGCTGCATTGGACATTCAACAAAAATTCTACCTTTAGTCAAGGTTCTTTGTCTTACCATTTCCCTCACACAAAAGTCATCCACCTTTATAGGCAGGATACAAGGGAAAACAAAATAAACTGTAAGCCTGCTCTTAGAGAATTCTTTGTCCATTGTTCTCACCAACTTCTGTGGAGTATGATTCCATCAGCTCAGACAACAATCTTGTCCTCATCAAGAGGGATCTTTACTTCCTTCGCCCAAGGAACCTGAAACCCCTTGCAGTGTTCTGCCAACTTTTGACACAAACTAGTTCACTGACTACAGACCAGGGACCAAATTAAGTGCTTACCAGGAACAACACAGTACGGCAGCAAACGTTTCAAGTGAGTAAATGAAAGAACTTTCTGCTGTAATGTAACTCTAAAAATAAAACTATTTTTTCTTCACATGGAAAGTTAAGGTGAAATGAAAATAATTAAAATTAAAACAAATTTTACACCCTCCTTTTTATTCAACTGAAACAAGTAAGGACAAGAAATGAATTCCTGAACAGGAATGTCAATGAATGAACTGGCTGTCCAACCAATCCCCTTCAACAATCAAAACAGCTAGTTGCATGCATGTAATTCCTATATCTTAGCAAAAGCTCCCAAGGCACTTCATAGTAGTGCTATCAATCAGAATTGGACAACTGGTCACATAAGGAACTTGTAGTAAGGTTTATTAAAAAAAAAGATTTTAAAGAATGCCCTAAAGGAGACAAGAGAGCTAGAGAACCAGAGACCTGCAGAGGGAATTCAGAGCATGTGACCTTGACACCTAACAACGCAGGAACAATGGTGTATCAACTATATTCATGGCCATTTAAAAGGTCAGAAGTGGAAACATGCAGATATCTTTAGAGAATTACATGACTGGTGGAGATAGAGGGGAACCTGTAGACATGGTTTATCTAGATTTCCAAAAGGCTTTGACAAGGTGTCCCATAAGAAATTGGGTGCATAAGTTAAGAGCTCATGGTATTGGAGGACCTGTGTTAGCATGGATGGAAAACAGAGAGTTGGAATAATTAGGTCTTTTTCAGGGTGGAAGGATGGAGCACCCCAGGGATTAGCTCTTGGCCTTCAATTATTTATTATTTATACAAATAACATGGGGGGGGTGGCTGGTGGGAGGCAAAATGCAAGCTATCGAAGACACAAAAATATTTGTGACCCCACTGTGTGATACAGACAGATTGACTGATTGGGCAAAAACTTGTCAAGTGGAATTCAACGTGGCCATGCAGTTTGGTAGGAAGAACCAAAAGGCGATTATTATTAAAATGGCGAGAGAGTGCAAATGAGTGAAGTACAGAGGGATTGAGGTGTTCTTTTGCATAAATTACAAAAAAGTTAGCAGGCAGGTGCAGCAAGTAGTTAAAAAGGCATATAGCATATTGGCCTTTATTGCAAAGGGGTTGGAATTTAGAAATAGGGATGTTTTGTTTCAATTATACAGGGTATTGGTGAGGCCACACCTAGCATACTGCACACAGTTTTGGTCCCCTTACCCAAAAGCGGATATGGTAGCATTGGAGACAGTCCAAAGGAGATTCACCAAGTTAATTCTGGGATCAGAGTTTGGAAGAATGAGGGGTGACCTTATTGAAAGATGTAAAATCCATTGAGGGCATGACAGAGTAGATGTTGATACGTTTTCACTTGTGGGAGAGTCTTGAACCAACGGGACATCGTTACAAGATTAGGGGCCAATCATTTAAAACAGAGATGCATAGAAACTTCTTTTCACAGAGGGGGGTGAATCTCTGGAATACTCTTCCCCAGAGCGGTGTGGAGGCTAGATTGTTAAAAGTATTCAAGATGGAGGTTGATAAATTTTTGAAAGACTAGGGAATTGATGGCTAAGAGAAACTGACACAGAAGTGGAGCTGAGGCCAGTAGAGATGAGCCAGTTCTGGTTGCCACACTAAAAGGAGAATGTTGTTGTGCTGATCATGGCACGGAGGGGATTCACCAGAATATTGCCTGGATTGAAGGACTTTAGTTATTGGGAGAGAATGGATAGGCTTGGTTTGTTTTCCCTGGAGTGTAGGAGGCTGAGGGGTGATCTAATAGAGGTATATAAAATTATAAGAGGCATTGATCGGTTTGATAGTCAGAATCTTTTTCACATGGTAGGGGTATCAAAAACAAGAGGGCAAAGGTTTAAGGTGAGAGGAAGGAGTTTTAAAAGAGATTTGAGGAAAAAATTTTTTTTACGTACAGAGTGGTTGATATTTGGAACTCACTGCAAGAGGAAGTGGTGGAATCAGATACAATCACTGTTCTTAAGAGACATTAAGACAGGCACTTGAACAGGCAAGACAGAGAAGGATACAGACCTAACACCTGCACATGGAATTAGTGTAGATGGGCAAAAAGGCATGGACGTGGTGGGCTGAAGGGCCCATTTCTGTGCTGTACAGATCTATGGTGAGGCAGGCTTGAAGAGCCAGGTGGCCAACTCCTTCCCCTATTTTCTTGTCTTCCTATGATGGAGATTACAAAGTTAGGTGTAGGTGAGGTCATAGAGAGATTTACAATATGGACAAGGATGTTAAAATCAAGACAGTGGCAGACCAGAAGGCAAGAGATGGTGCAAAGAGATTCAACATTAGAGATGTGACCTCATCCCCACCCATTTCCCTGTTGCAAATGTGTCAGTAATAACAGTATTGATGTGAGTGACTACTGCACAGGTCACTGTGCAGACAAAGTCCTGCCTTTACACTGAGCATATCCTCCATCACATTGTATGACATTACTATTTTACTAAATGGGATAAATTTCAAATTGATCTAGCAGCTCAAAATGTGGCATCCATGGGAAGCTATGGGCCAACAGCAGCAAGAGAACTGTATTCCACCACAATCTATAACCTCTTCACCGTAAAGATTTTCTTTTATGTCACACACCATCCTGACGTGGATAATTTTTCAATGTTCCTTCACTGTAGTCCAACCTCTACACTCCTGACCAAACAACACACAGGAAGTACCTTCACTAGACAGACCACAGCTGCTCAAGAAAGTGGCTCACCATTACATCCCAAGGGGTATGAGGGATGGGCAAAAACATTATCGCTATGCCAGGGATTGTAGTTGTACATGACACTGGTGACACTTGGAGTACTGTGTACAGATTTGGTCACCCTGTCATAGGAAAGACATCATTAAACTGGAAAGAGTGCAGAGAAGATTTACAAGGATGCTGCCAGGACTCGAGGGCCTGAGTTATAGGGAGAGGTTGGGCAGGCTAGGTCTTGATTCTTTGGAATGGAGGAGATTGAAGGGTGACCTTATAGAGGTGTATAAGATCATGAGGTGCATTGATAGGGTGAATGTACACAGTCTTTTTCCCAGTGGAGGGAAACTAAGAACTAGAGGGGATCAGTTTAAGATAAGAGGTGAAAGACTCAAAAGGGACCTGAGGGGCAATTTCTTCACACAAAGGTGGTGCGTTTATGGAATAAGCTGCCAGAGAAAGTGGTTGAGGCAGGTACAACAACAACATTCCAAAGACATTTGGATAAGTACAGGGACAGGACATTGACATGTCTGTCAACGGCCTCCTCTACTGCCAAGTTGAGGCTAAACGCAGATTAGAGGAACATCACCTCATTTTCCGTCTTGGTAGTCTCTAACCTGACGGCATCAACATAGATTTCTCTAACTTCCGGTAGCCAATCCCCTCTGTTTTACACCACCCCACCCCACCCTTTGTTTTCCCTTATCCCTCTGGCCCCTTTACCCCTTCTTTTTCCCCTCCCCGGCCTCACAACCTGCCCATCACCCACATCTTCCTCCATCCGGTTACCCACCCCCTTTCCCTTTATTCCAGGGTCTATTGTACTCTCCTATCAGATTCTATCTTCTTCAGCCCTTTGCCTCTTCCACCAATCACCTCCCAGCTTCTTACATCATTCCCACTCTCCCCCACCCCTCCCACCTACCTACCTTCCCCGTCACCTGGATTTACCCATCACCCGCCAGCTCGGGCACCTCCCCCACCCTTTTATTCTGGCTTCTTCCCTCTTTCTTTCCTGTCCCGATGAAAGGCCTCAGCCCGAAATGTCAACTGTTCATTTCCCTCCATACATGCTGCCTGACCTGCTGAGTTCCTCCAGCAATTTTTTGTGTGTTGCTCCAGATTTCCAGCATCTGTAGTCTCTTGTGCCAGGGGTTTAGAGGGATATGGGCCAAACATGGGCAAATTGGAATCGCTTGGTGAGCACCATGGTAAGCATGGATGAGTTGGGCTGAAGGGTCTGTTTCCATGCTGTATATGTATTACTCTACGAATGCCAACATCTTGTGAACTATTGGAAAGTACCAAGAATTGTGACACATGTTCCTCACTGAAAAATATGTTCAAAAATAGTTCCTTCGAGCATTTGCTGCGCACAACCTGAATTTTTATTTGGTGGCTCAAGTAACCTCATTTGATTCCATTTTGCCCATCACACAGAGGAGTGCACTGGCTACTTATGGTGACTGTGATTGATGGGCATTTATACATTGCCAGTCTGGGCTACTCAGTCATTTTCGGGGCCTCACAGTGAGATGTTGTCTTCTGTGCTCCAGACATGTATTCTTCAGCACTATAAAATTCTGCTCACTAATGGAAGTGGAGTCCTGAAGGTTATTTTGAATTCTGCTGTTTCTGATAATGACACACATCTGATTAATAATGTCAAAGGATCCTAGCAGCATCAATAACTGGATATTAAGTAGCAATTAATAAGTCATAATTGAAGTCTAATCTTAGTCATTATTATTATTAAAACAAATAGTCTGTCATGGTGATACATGATTCTGCATGCTGTATGTTTCTTGTGTCTCCACATCACTTCCCAGTCTCTGTCTCTACCACCATCCTCCCTTCCCACCTGGCTCCATCTGCCCTTTGTCCTTTTTTCCTCTTTCCTTGTCTCTACCTATCACCCGCCAGCCACTGTCTCCCAACTCTGCCGCTCCCCCACCTGGTTCCAACTGCCAATCATCCCCCTCCCTACCTGGATCCACCTCTCACCTCTTTATACTGGCTGTCTCCCCTCTATACTCTCAGCCCTGATGCAGGGTCTTGACCTGAAATGTCGACTATCCCTTTGCCTCCTGACCTACTGAGTTCCTCCAGCAATTTATTCTTAACTCCAGATGAAAGCATCTGCAGTCTTTTGTGTTTTCAATCAATTGCAGAACTAGTTTTAAATACAATTCTTCTTGTCACATTTTACTGTGAAATAACTTGAGAGAAATAAGTTTAGCAAGACCAAAAAGACTCTAGTTTCAAACTCATTACCAAATATGTTATCATTCCTAACCAATGAAAAGCATTATTCATTTTTACTAACTACAAAAGTACCAACTCCTCTTATAGATTAACAACCATAGTACCAACTCCTCTATTTTATAGATTCTGGTGAGAGAAAAACACTTTAGCTTGCACTATTTCCCTGGGAAGAATTTCTCGTTAGCCTCTGAGTCATCACAGCTCAAATCAGCTCCGCAGTATCATCTCTCCACCCATTCCTCACTATTCCCTGCAATGCAAGTCTACCATATAGAAACATCATTGAAGAATGTTTTCTGACCTTCTGAAGTAAAAATGTTTGCCTCAATACTTCAGCGTTAATCAGAACAGTAAAGTTTGAAATATTAAAGCAGTGAAGTATTAAAAATCTGGGCAAAAACAAAACATGTATAAGATTAAAAATATCAGAACTTTTAAAAAAAAGGTCAATATTGCACTTTAACTACAGTACTTAATGGTTCATAATTAAATCAATTCAAGGTACCTTATCAAGCTGTGACACCACTTCCCAGAGCAGTGAGTGCAGGACAGAGAGCTCACGACCTAGATCAATATATCCTTCAAATCCCGGCGTGTTGGATATTGTGTCTGGGTTTGAGATTTCCACCAGAAAACGTTTCATCCCACTCCACTCATGTTCCAGAAAATCATTCATAAATGCCATGTATTCTTCTTTGTTTCCAAACCTATGGAAATCAATGGAAGTGAATGAAGGATAAAATGCTGACTTGTCTCAGTGGGAAATGATGGATGGGTTAAGCATTTGTTATCGGTGTAGCCTGCAGAATATAGTCAACATTGTCTCAAGCTAAGGTCAGGCAAAAATCAGTTCTTAACAACTATATGCAGATCTTGTTACACTAGTGGACAGAAATGAAGCTGTAGATTTAACATTCCTGCAGAATGTTAGATCTATATCTGCACCCTCACATTCAGGAAATCAGAATGCTGAATGCACTCATTGAACTTAGTTGACACACTTCTTTAATTTGTCTTTAGAATTACCTTCTCCAACACTCACTGTAAACTGCCTGATCCTCTTGATTAAATTATACACTCTTGGATATTCATTTAGACTTTAAGAATTACAAAATACAAATTATAGCCATTACAGCTCAAAAGCTGGCAGGCATTTCAATTTGAAACAAATAATCAACCTTGACCAACATAATACTCAAGCAAAAATAGACACACATAACTGAGAGTAATGTGGCACATGCAGCACTGCATAACATACTTGGTAAAATTGGCAAGATTCTGGATGACCTTGGCGATGAGGGTGAGGGTGCGAGAAGTTCTATCATCTGGATACTCCTGCATCAGGCCAAAGAGGCTGGGTGACATAATTGCAGGACAGAGGAAACGTAGGAAGAGTGAGGCACTGATCAGGCGCTCGCTGGTTTCGTGCTTCCCACGGATTAAACACTGTTGCTTCCATGAGGCAAAGACTTCTTTAAGTTCCCGTGGAAACACACTGAGAAAAACAGAAAAAACAGATGAATGAAGTGGCAGACAAGCTAGCATTTGTCCTACACAGACATCAACCTCCTCCCTCATCCATCATGGATGTAGCTGACTTCAAAGACTTCACCAAGGGTCTCTCTGCTGCAATGTCCCAGTTCTGAGGAAGTGCCTTGTCCAGTTCATTTATCTGTCTTCCTCCTTCAGTTAATTGCTAATTTTTCTGATGCAAAATCAGAATATAGTGTTTATATTTCCTCGTACTGGGTTTGAGATCATCTTCTGGTTATTTTCTTCACATAACAAAATTCTCCTTAAAATAATTAACTTCCACAAAATATTTCTTTCAGAGTAGGTGTAAGAAAGAGGAAGAAAAATACAAATTCATCACTAATGGGAAAACTAAATGTAGAAAATTAAACATAATAAACAAAAATTCAAACTGCCAAATAGCAAACAGGAAGATTTTTATGACCCAAGATGGGCAGTGGATTTCTGGATCAATGAAAGTGGAGGGGATGATTAAGGGCCACAGAAAGCTCAAGAGACAGGTACATGAATGAACGAGGATTGCTGAATGGCTTCCCTCTTGACATTAATTTATGGTGTTGATACAGTAAGACTGATAATCCAGCACACTTGGTACTTTGGTGGTGCTAGACTAGCAGATTTTCTGGAGTGTTGGATGGTATTTCTATTAATACTCCAACACCCTATTAATTTACTTTTCTAGATGTTACATAGTATAACAATAGATTTTCCAGTGAACCAGGTCAGTTGAAAGGAAATACAGGAACTGGGGCCCCAGTGAGTGGAAAAGGGAACCTCAGAACCAAGGCCCTGATGAGTGAAAGGGGAGCCTGGGAACCGGGGCCTCCATGAGTACTGAGGTAGTGTAGGAAGCAGAGCACTCGTGAGTGGAATAGGAGTATGGGAACTGGGGTCCCAGTGGAGGGAATGCAGAAACAGGGGCCCCCTTGAGTGGAAAAGGAAGTGTGGGAACTGGGGCCCCAGTGAATGGGAAAGGGAGTGCAACAAACATCACTGGGTGAGACAGATGCCAGACCATCTGGATTTCCAAAGTGTTGAATAGCAGATTATTGGAGTTTTATTGGTACCACCTACATGCCAGATCTTTAGAAAATCTGACCTGCTCTTTGAAAAAGTTACAATTATTTTTCAGTTGAGTCTCCCTTCATTTCCTCCCCAAACGACAGTTTCTTACCAGTAGGAGTTGATAATCTTGCAGAAGGCCAACTCACAACACATTTTGAGGTTACTCTGATGTTCTGGCAATTCACTGGATGAACACTTACTCTGGTCCACCTCGCAATTTTCATCTGATTCATAAAGTGCCTTTATGAACTCTCCTGAAGCAGGATACAAGCAGGTTGAATTAGTGAGGATGTCACCAGGTCAGTATTATTGTTTACAGGAGCACTACATTCTAAACCGAAAGAACAGTGACACCTCATTTGTTCAAAGAGGATCAAACTCTTGCCTCTGTGCTCACTGATCATCACTGAGCACAATGTTAAAAATAGAAAAGAACATTGATAATTTGCAGCAACAAAAGCTCCTTTTATTCACCAAGCAAGTCCAGCAGCAAAATCAACACAGTTGATTTGGAAAGGAATTGCTTCTTATGAATCTATTGGTTCTTCTGAGGGTGTAACATCCAGGGTATATTAGGGGAAAATCAGTGAATGTAGCATGTTTAATTTTTAAAAAGATATTCAATAAGCTGCCATAGAGAAGGTTTAATGGAAGATTAGACCTCAAGGGATTGGCTTTGAGGAAATTTAAGAGCAAGAATAAACATCTCATTTTTGTGTGTAACTAGTGAATCAGTGCTTGAGTCTGAGCAATGTAGCTGTAACAATGACTTTCATCAGGGAGCTGAGTGCAACATAGCTCAACGTTCTTAAGAGATAAACTCAGGTAGAAAGTAAGCATGAAAAGATTATGGTTAAGCGATTGGGCATGAAGATGATACTTGGAGTGAAGTACGGCAAACTTATTTACTGGGGTACAAATAAGAAAGGCAGAATAATGTTTACAATCCAAGAACTTGACATTTGTGAATTTTGGGGGTGCTTCTATAGGAATAATAGAAATTAAGCAAGCTTGCAGAGTAATCAATTTGGAAGGTACTTTTCATTTTAGGCTTCATTGCAAGAGGGTGGGAGTTAAAGTGTAAGGAGGTGCTGTATCTACACAGGGCTTGAGGAGACCACCCTGGTCACAATTTGGTTTCCTTCACCAAGGAAAGATTTATTTGCTTCAGAGGGGTGCTCAACTGATTTATTGCTGAGATGAAAAGTTGTCTTTTGAAATAAGATTGAATAGTGTGTGCTTATGTTCTCTGGAGTTCAGAAGAATTACAAGTGGTCTCATGACATTTTAGGGTTTGGCAGGGCAGGCGCTGAGAGGCTATTATATATATTAAAAAAAAGTACAGTACATTCTTCATTCCCTATTTGAACATATTCTCATTAAAGGAAAGCACACACTGGTTTGTGTTGTATCCATTGCAGGGGATTCCAGGAAAGGTTCCTGGTTGGCTCTTTCCACTGGAGATCATTTTAAGAACCAAATATCCCTGTGCATGCTATCACAGGGCACCAGCACCACAGTGTCAGAACCAGCAGCACACCTCCTGTGCTGTCTATGTCTTCGTCTATACCCTTCAATAGATTTGCGTAAATCAACCTCAGATTTGAAATTAATCTTGAAGACAACTAAGGCCAGCACTTGCTTCTGAGTCTGAAGACTGGTTTCAACAGCAACTGTAAATTCATATAAACTTTTCTCATGGCACAATTTTGTCACTTCTGTGTAAGAAGATTGAGAGTTTCCTCATACTGCAAAAAGACCAAAGAATATCCCAGGTAAATCTAGTCAAATTCTGTTATTATTTATATCTGGAGGAGGGCTATAGGGTACCTTTGAAATACAATGTTTGTCATCCTCCCTCACATACTTTTGCGTATTTTTCTCTGTCCAAAGAGAGTAGAGACAGTGGTAATCGGAACTTCCGCCACAGCACCTGAGCTATAGCAGCAGCATCGGTGAACATCAAACAAACTAACTTATTCATCCATTATTGTATCTTACCTAAGGCATCATGGAGGTACTTCTGGCCAACAAGCTTCAAATACTCCTCTATGGCTTTTGTTGCTAAGGTATTTTCCCTGAAGAGGAGAACATCATGTTCCCCACATCGATCCACCTCAGACATCACCAAGTCTGTAAGAAAATCCTGAACAGAGAAAGAATTAAGAGCCTCAATGGTGGGTAACAGCTGATGTCCTATAATACGTTGAGAAAAATGAAATCTTCACTAACATTAGCACTCACACAGCTTCAATCCAAAGTGATTAAAAGTGATTTATGGACGCATAGAGATAAACAGAAATGCATGGGAGTGAATTATTCCCTGTTACCTAACTGTGTACAGGAACTGGCACTGAGCCACACAAGGGAGAAGAAAGAAGTTAACACACATTCAACATGTGACTCTGTTTTATGGATAGCAATAGGTTCAGTTTAGTTATTTAAATGTAGTCGCTGGGAAATGGAAGTAATATAAAAACTGCTATTTCTGAGACACTTGCGTGGAAACCAAGATCAAATATTGTCACTGAGATCTTGACATTCATGACAATGAACAACTCTTGATATTGAAATCCTCTTGTGTGAATATTCCAACGCATAAAGTTATCCAAAAGTCTGATTGGTAAGAAGCAGAGATTATCTCTGTTTCTAACACAACTGGACATAATACAAACTATGCTGAAGTTTGTAAGACATAATAAAGATTGAGTAGCAGCATGAGGAGCTTACTGAAAAAAAAATCAAGTGGTTCCAAGGAATCACAATCAACATCCATCTCCCTTCTCTTTTTGGCTGTCTGAGGTAATTTGAACCAATGTAATGTTACAGAAGGTACCACCCTGAATTAGTTACTAAGACTTATAACAACAATTCAGTTATTAACCTGAGAATGCTGTGCAATAAATAACACAATCAATCACACAAGCGCTTAGAACCACATTTCTCAAAAGCATTAATTAAACAAAAAGACCAAATATTAACCAATCAAAATAGACGTTAACAAGACACAGAGTTTAAGCAAAACTGACTGCAACAATGTGTGGTGGAATCACCTTCCAAACCATTTAGTTGCATTAAAGCAGGAAGTTTTATGTTAGATAGGTTACAGTCACATAATCATGGAGAGAAACGGCATGGAAATAGACCCTTCAGTCTACCAAGTCCACACTGACCATCAAGCACTCACACTGACACTAGTTCTACCCTGAGCTACTGTACTCTCCCAGTATTCTCATCAATTCCCCCTGATTCTACCACACACCTACACATAAGAGGTAATCTACAGTGGTCAATTAACTTATCAACCTGCACATCTTTGGGATGTGGGAGGAAACCGGAGGAGACCCATGCAATCACAGGGAGAATGTGCAAACTCCAGACAGCACCCAAGGTCAGGTCACTGGAGCTATGAGGCAGCAGCTCTACCAACTGCACCACTGTGCCAATTATTAGTTTCATCAACTGGTTGTCTTGGATCTTTCCCACCTCCCGGCACTGAACCCAGGCAAGGGTTCCAAAGTGACTCAACTATTTGCCCCTGTGCTGCAGAACCTGAATATCCATTCTTAATCCAGATGTAGACACACTGGGGGAATAGAGTGAAGACACCACCCAAAACATTGGAAAATTTAAAGCTAATCTAATCAAAATGACAGCAATGATTTGCTTATGTCAGGACTCACTGGAGTGGTTTCAGGGTATTAGATTCCCAGTTTCCCATTAACTTGATCCCAGCAAGAGAATGAAGATGAACATCATTGTGCTCACTAATTGCCTCAAACTGTTATAACTGATAATAGTTCCAGCCATTTGTCCTTTATGCATGTTTTTATTAATGCTCTTTATTCAGAGAACACAGCACAGTTGCAGTGCTGTTCAATAGAAAACAGCCAAGGGAAAAGAAGAGGCAGAGCATCTGCATCAACACCAATGATGCAAGTCCACAGCATAAAAGGTCACTAATGGCAGGAGGTTATATAAGTTTTAGCAGCAAATGTAATATCAACTGGCAACTTATATTTTTTGAAAACAGAAAACTGAGCACATCAGGCAATATCTGGAGAGAGAAACAAACTATGTTTCAGATTGATGATTATCGGGATTGGGATAAATTGGAGATAAACATGTTTTAAAGATGCAGAAGGGAAATGGGAAGGAAGGCGAGTGATAGGGGAGATTGGAGGAGAAATTAAATGACAATAATGATGAGAGTGAAAGGAACAGGGTGGTAATGGGATGAGAGGCTAATGATAGGTCGAGAGAGGGAAGGCAGCGGCAGCAAGGCCATCAAGTCTTCATTTGGTGATAGTTCCAACATGAAACAAATATTGTAAACATATTTGAAAATAGAAGTATTTTGCTGTTTCACCTGGAAATGGTGTTTGGTTTCTTGGATGGTGGGAAAGGAGGATGCAAAAGAGTAGGTACTGTACCTTATGTGGTTGGAAGGTAAGATGCTTTGGGAAGGGAAGGTTTCTTTACAAATACAGAAAGGAGAGTGGAAGATGGGTCTGGGGATAGCTGTAAATGTTGAATGCTGTAAATGGCAGATGACGACCCACTGCCAAAAGATGGATTCAGGAGTAATCTCACCACAAAATGGGAGATGGGGAAAAGGAAGAGAACAGAAAGTGTGCAAAATGGAATGGACAGATCAAAGCAAGTGCAGTGCAGAGAATTTGAGGAAAAGGAGACAGCATTTCATCTTCCAACATTTCCATCTTAAAGGTTCAACATTGATTTCGACAATTCATGACAGGAAGCACTTTTTTTTTGCAGATTTACAACAAATGCAGTAATTTTGTAATTTCACATAATGATTTTTTTTGCAGATAAACCAATGTGCCTCAATTGGTGAATCAGCAACGGTTAAATATATTTGGTGAATTTTATCTAGGACCTCCCGCAGGCAGGTCTTGGCTTGAATGTTTTGTCTATTTACCACCGAACGACCCGGCCATGCTCAGAATTTTGACTCACATCAAGATAGACCACTTTGCTGAAGTACTTAGCACCTGCTGGACTACATCTCAGGATCAGTCAGCAGTGGATGAAGAGTATAACCAAGGGAAAACGTGGACGAAATATAAAATAGCAAGTATACTTTAAAGTCCACCAGCCTCTGTAAATCAACTCACTTAACCTTTGTGAAAGATCATCTTCAAGACAATGATTCAAAGCCAAGTAGTTTTCAGGTGGCAAATGATCCCACCCATATCCCATTCCTCTGTTCAGGTACATCCCTCTTGATCAGACAATTCAAACATAATAATGCAAACCTTTGAACATGTTTGTGAAATTTTCACCAAATGTAAAATTACACTATTTCATGCTATAAATAAAATTTAAGAAGTCCAAACTTCTGTAATTTATTATGTTAAATCACAATATTCGATACTATTTGTCTTTCTGCATTCTGCTTGCTCTCCTGAAGACCCTTTGATGAGGTTTGGAACAAGTTTCTACTCAGGGCAAAGAAGTGTACCTTGAAAATAGCAAATCATTTTAAAGAGGAGGTATGAAGATTAAATCAAAGAACAGCTAAACACAACATTCTAGCTAATCAGAAACCAGATCATTTTACACCTCTCTCATTCACTGTAGCACTCAGAAGTCAAAGCTATGATTCTCCAGGACAGTTCAAGGTAATATTGGACTTGCATATTTATGGTATCTTTCATAAGCCAAGGATATTTGAAAGAGCTTCAGAGCCAAAGGAGTTGAAGTTCTTTTGTTATATCAGAAATGCAGGAGCCAATTTTAGCACAAGATTCCATGAACACTAATGTGAAAATGATCAGGTAATCTGTTTTAGTGATGTTGAGGGACAAATATTAGCTGTGTGTGTGGTGGGGGTGGCGGGGGGAGGGGTGGGGGGGAAATCCCTGCTCTTCCAAACTGTGACATGGTATCTTTTATATCCACCTGAGGTGGTAGAAGGGGCCTTAGGTTAATATCTCATCTGAGAGACTGTTACCACAACACTCAAGGGTGTAGAACCAGCCTCAAGGTCTCAGGACTCTGCATCAGACAGAATATACTTTAACCCACTGAGCCATTGCAGCAGCTCAGAAAGTTGCTCTTGCAAACACTCGTTACTAAATACTCAAATATATAGCCTGAGTTCTCATGGACTATTACTGCCTCCTGACAGTTACCTGACCTGGGACTAAGTTCTGAAACACAGCTGCAACAGGGTTCCCATTGTAATTTCTCATTCCATATAATTACAAACACAGTAGCTGTGACCTTATTCTGGCAAGAGCTCTTAATCTTCTGAGCTTTAATAAGAACTTTCTCCTGCAGACAGGAGTAGCAACAATTGTTAATGATTGGCCTGTCTTTTTCCCACAAGTGGAGAGAGAAACAGAAGAGATTTAAAATTGAACAAGAAAGTATCAGAAATCTCGGTCTCAGCGATAAATATCCCAAGGTACAAATTAAACAATAAACTGAACGGTCTTAGAAAGTGTGGGTTCTCACTGCTATAAAAAATGAGAACAGAAAATGAAAATACAGTAAATTCCTATAGTGGGAATTATTTCAATTCCTTAAGCTTCAAAATACTGTGACTGAACCGCAGACAAGACAAAGTTGCGGAGAACTAATATTTACTTTCAATCAATGACAACAATTTGCAAAAGCCGAGAGAGGAGATGTCCAAAGACCCTGGGAGCAGGAATGCTGGGGATATACACAGTTGACAGGTTGGACAATCCAGCCCATTTTGACAAAGGCCTGACATTGCAGGATCTGCAATTTCCACACTGTTGCAATATATACTGTATAGGCACCATCAATGGCTATATATTATGGGTTGGTCGAAGATGGTGTTGATAAAAAGGCTTCAGCTACAATGGATCTGAGCAACATCTGATATTGCAACATCTTTAATAATTCAAGCTAAGTCATCTCATGTTCAACAGCAAGGGATACCAAAATTACTATGTGGACGGATATGAAAGATTCCTTGTTAGAAAGTTAAAATTTTACTCCAAGCAAAGTGAGTGACAGCCATATTGAACAATGGAATCTTTTGGAAGGCTGATACAGAACTGAATGGTCTTAGAAAGTGTGGGTTCTCAATGTGTACCCCAGTGATATGGTTCAAATGTAATCACAGAGGAGCAAACCTGTGATGATGTAATAATTTTCCTTATTCTCCCCAGCTATCCTTCATCAGCGAGCGTCAGCACTAACTGGCAGCTGACTTTACAGGTCGTTGGGCAGCAATCACTGTTTGTGTCGTGTTAAAAGGCCAATGTGTTTTTATTTTGTGTTGTCTCACTGCATCAGAATTCGAATCAGATAAAAGAATGCCATCAACTGAGTCAGGGTGGCAGGAATTCTGCTAAATTTGTACCAGTGTGTACATCTCTCAGGAAAATCCCATGATTTCTGACATCCAAACTCAGAGCTTCAATTGCAAATTTGCAGACAGATAAACAGTCACCTCTAAAATGACAATCACTTAATGGGACTTGAATAGGAACAAGATCCCTCTGAAAGGCCCAGCAAATAAACAGAGTTAATACACTGCAGAAAAACACAGAAGGATTTCGTTATTCAGATTTGCTGATAAGGTGCATCAATATTTTTAACTGCTTCAGTTTATTAACACAGCAAAAATACGACACAAAAGTCCCAATGTTACTGTAGTAGTTATTTCTTTGCCTACCTTTGCACGACCAGTACTTTGCAAAATGTGAACAAGTGCACAGGCCATCTCTTCTTTGTTCTTCACACTGATAACTGGTTCCAGAACAGAGCACAACATGGTGTAGTTATTGGTGACAAACTCTGCAAACTCCTTATACTGTTCCATAGGAAGAATGGCAATTGTCTGATAGCGGCATTTAATGCGGATACAAGGGCTTCCTCCTTTGCCCTTGTTTGAGTTTGGTGTGCTGACAGGGTACCATTTCTCTATGAACTGCCGTCCAGTGACACTGGTGATTGGAATATTGATCAATCCCACATAATTATTCTTATCTTTCTTTTTCTTCTTGTCCATATCCTTGTAAATATGTACTGTGATGTTCCTGACCATTGGCAAAGTGTAAAATTCAAAGTGCTCACCCCAAAACAGGTTATCTGCTTTCATTTTGCTGGTAGTTCGTGCATAAAGTGTGTCATCCAGGCACAGTTCACAGAAGTACCTCTTTTTAGGGGCTAAGTCTTTTGCTTCAATAATCCAGAGACGGAGTACATTTTCTGCACGGCGACAGTTGTCCTGCAAACATAAAGCAGTGCACCTATCAATATGTTTTAGTCCATTCATTTTTTGATTATTTTTCATCTGTCCAAAAGACCCACCCAGGTTACTGAGTCCAAAGCATGCCATTTTTACAAATTGATAATGATGGTGATGACAGGTAAAATTGAAAGGCTGGGCATTTGAACCCAGCATGATTTACTTTCCCCTCTAATTTCCCCTGTTTTTTATAACATGTGATAGCCTGGGACACGTTTGGTGTCTTTTCCCAATAACAGAGCTGGAATCAAACACTGACCTGTGGGGCATCAAATGAGATAGTCCTGCCAACCACTCCTCATAGAGTCACAGAGTAATACAGCACAGAAGGAGGCCCTTCAGCCCAACTTGTCCATGCCAACCAAGGCATCCACCTGAACAAGTCTCAGCTGGCCATGTTTGGCCAATATCCCTCTCAACCTTTCCTATCCAAGTACTTATCCAAACTTCTCCTGGGCAATTCAGAAAAATGTAATGGTTAACTTTAGCAGTACTTTATATGGCTTATCTGGCAATATTAAATCAAGTCATTTTCTAACACCGAATCTTGAGGAGTGATAACTGGGGATCGAGAGCATCCAGTATTTTTGAGTGCTTTTAATGGTCAAAATGCACTTTAAATAAGGATCCATTTAATGCTCTGTTATCTGAATCATCAGCTGTCTCCTTGAAGATTAAAATTCTAATTTAAATCAGGGGTTATGCTGATAATTACTCTTACTAATGACCAAGAATAAAATTGCAAGGAAATGGAGTTTCAATAATTGTGAAATTGGAAGAGGGCTGGTGACAGGGATTCAAACACTTCTTGCTCATTTGCAAAATTTCATGAGCAATTATTTTTCAACTGGTTTACAGATCATCTTAAATAATAATCTTAGGATGGGACATGAACATAGGTATCTTAAGACCATAGAGTCAGAGCAACTACACTGCGTGGTTAACTACTAAAGTAGCCTTCCACAGTGTGATGAGGAAAATCCCATTGTCCTCCACAGCTGCTGTGATACAGTAGCAGATGTAGGGCTCCAGCTGAACTGAAGGAGATCAGATTGAGTGAGCGTCAGTTCTGCACACATTTCCCAGCACTATCATCAGAGCATGTTAACCACCAGCCCTCTTGGTTGCTCCAGATAATTGATTAGAGATGTTGAGTCAAGGATTTTGCACTTAGAAAAGTAATTCATTGTTGCTTCAAGGATGTCCAGTTGAGAATAAAGCACATGAAAATGTACAATAGATAGTGCCAGGACATCCCATAATCAGAACTAGTTGTGTGTTTTGGTTTGATATTATATTTTGTTGTACTTCCAAAATAATTTTGAAATGTTCAAAACTATAATCACAATAAATTATTATTTTTTGATGAGGTGGAATAGAAGGCAGGAAAAAGAACCTTCCTCAGCTCAACCAAAATAAGGGTCTTGTTGCATGTTATTACTGCAATCAGTAATTTAGCCTGCTTTCAAAAAAAATCCATCGATCCAGAAAAGAACATTTAAAGAACTAAAGACCTATGTAGAGAAAGCGTCCTATGTATAAATTAACATACATTTAGAGGTAAGATGAGAAGCTGCACATGTGAATGCAGAAAAATTAATAATCACACGTGGAAGAGTGCAGTAATTAATCGACACTGATGGAAAACACAGAAAAATGTCAGTGGGACAGTACCAAGTACATGCACGCACGTGCACACACACTCACACACACACACAGAAGAGAGACATTATCAATCCCAGAAAGCAACCAGACCAGGTTGTGCACACCCCATTGCTATTACTGACACAAATTCTGATAAGGTGGAAATTTGCAGCAGGTGCACTTAAAAGCAGCTGCCTAATGCGGGGAGGACCATTTCTTCAAGTGGTAAATTGAATGAAACATTGCACTGGGTGAATAATTCACACATGTTGCCATGTGAGTGACTTGTGGGCCTAGTAAATCCTGTGGACCCAATTCAGTTTGCTCACAAGACTGACAGTATGAACAAGGCTGTGCATAGAGTGATGTCACGTACACACGGATAGGCACACTGTAATGTGCTGCAGTTTTGTAAAAGCCCCGCTCACGTGAAAGCAACGCTTGCCTCATGCAGTCCCACAACACCACACAAGCTGTACATCATAATAATATTTATCTGAAGAACACACCAGCATTTGACCTGCCGGCAAGCAGCAATGAAAAGACCTGAAAGAAGAACAGAATGTGACAGTGAACTGCGCACAAGGATGAAAGCACGGAGTCAGCCACAGATATGAACACCGTCAAAATTGGAGTACACCCACCGTTTCCAGGTTTTACAGTCCTTGGAGACAGAAGGCAGAGTCCTAACAGCATTATATAAGGCTGAGAGGTGAATAACAGCATTACTGTTAGGAGCAGAAAGCTGCAGATTAAATCAGCAAGACTGATGTGATTATTCAGACCTTATGATCATGAACTTAATTACATTTTGCATCTTCCAACATCATGATGAATATACGCAGAACTTTGTAAGCATGGTTAATTGAAGTTATGAACATTGCAGTCCAAGAATAATGACCCTTCCAAACTCTGAAAGATCAGCATGGCATTAAACTATCCTTGAGAATAGTGAATCTGCCAAGACTTGCTAAATATGACAGCATAAGTATCAATGTCCACTGCATAAGCCCTTCCACATTTCCATTAGTACTGCAGGGTACTGTGCGGTAACATTATTGAGAACAGCGTTTTACAACATCCTTATTGTAATCTGAATCCAAAAACAAGATGAGATAAACTTGATTACCTAACTGCAGTGCAGAATAAAACTGACCCAATGAATCAATGAGGTTTAGGGCAGGTTTCAAGTGATAATTCAAAGTGACTTACTGTTAGAGTCAGCATTACTTCACCACTTTGCATGCACTGTACTGACTCAATTGAAATATGCATCCAATTTGTCTGGACACTAGTGTCATAAAATAGCAAATGCTGGATGTACATGCATCTTGAATATCTAATGTCTTCTTTACAGTAGCAATCAGCAATGGAACTCACACAAATCTCTACTGATTAAGCACTAAACCTGTGGATGATATCAATTGAAAATTATCCATCCTCAAACCTCTGAAATACAAAATATCCCCTTGTCTGTTAAGATTTGTAGGATATTGTATCATGGCAGGCCAAAAGGTATGATAGGATATTTAGCATAAAATGTGAGAAACAAGAATTTTATATGCTATAGTAAAAAGATTTAAAATCAGGGAAGCTGAGGTAAAGCACAAGAATATTTAGTGCAAAGTCTAGTTCATATAATAGGTTGGGAACGATCAGCAGGCTTGAAGACAAGGATAGATGAGTATTGGGACCTCTTAGCCCACTGTTACGTCAGGATGAATAATATGCACATAAAAGCACTCTACAAAAGGTAAGTTTCAGGGAACAAACTGCATCAGTGAGCTGCTGGGCCCTGATGAGTGTGTAAACAAGTAGGTTGCTTTTGTTACTCATATGTTGTTCAATAAAAATCATGACATTGATCTGATTTGAGGGATTCCTGCAGTACTTATCACTTCAATAGCTATTTTCCCTCTTTCCTAGGAGATTCTTGATGAACTTAATATGCATGAAGAAAGAGTCACTGCATCATTGCAGGATATCTATCCCACCCTTGGAGTTGGTTCCTTATTAACGCAGAGTGCTTTGAAAACATGTCACCATCATGTACCGATAAACAAAACCAGATAAATGCAAAATGTCCTGACATTCACTTGCTCTTATTGGTAATAGTCTTAACACTGCCTGTTGGGTTGCCCCAAGTGCACATTTTTATCGGCTAAATTTGATAATCTGGTTGCCAAATTTCTGTACTTTAAAAGTAGAACAAACTATTTTAACACAGTTATTGATACATTTTTGCTTAAATATAACTACCTTGTTTGGTTGCACTGTTCTCCGAAGGTTCTCCATCCACTTATCTCTCTCTGCCACAGATGAACAGCTAAAGCATTTACTTCCTCCTGTGTATGAAACCTGCAACACAAAATGTGTCAGGTTATGCCTGGGCACGCTACAAGTGCAAGATGAAAACTGATTCAGTGTTGTTTCTTTACATAACAAGATGTAATGAGGGGTTTAAAACAATGCCAGTTCAGTACAGATATGAAACATTCAAGTGTACCATTGGATGTGAATCTTGAAAAGTATCGTTGAAGACATTTCATGTTTTTACAGGAATGTTAGAGTCGTGTTGTGTACGAAGGCAACATTGTTCAATATAAATTGTGCAAGTATCTCCATCAGAAGACTGGAAGTTTCAGTTACATTTGTACTCTGCTGTCACCCAGTCAGGAAGGAAGAATTTATCTAAGTGACAAAACAGGGCACAGTAGCACTAGTCAAAGCCAAAGGAATACAAATCATACTGACGGCATTTAAACTCAATCCCTTCCCAAGTAATATCAGCATTTGGCTGTCTTTCCCAGAATGATACACTTATTACTTGCAAAAAGACTTTGTTTAAACCACGAATTTTACCAAGGTATGGATTTCAGAGCAAATGTGCCAAAGTATAACAAAAACAATTGCAACAGAACCCCTCACCATGTATATTCTCCAATGTCAGGGGAAAATTTAAACACCGTAAAAATCACATGGCCGAGTGTTTGAGTCTCCTTTCACACAGGACAAAAGGACAGCCTGCAGCATTGAGTGGTACTTGTTTATACCCTAGGGTAGCATTACAGCAGCAGCACAAAGGAAACCATATCCTTTGTGGTTCAGGAGTAGTCTCTGTGCCAATTGAGTCACATCGCCATTTCCTTTACTAGCAAAGGTGAGATCACCTTCAGTGCCATGGTCCAAATTCAAATGATGCCTGCTGTCCTGAGTTAGCAACCTTGGTATCCACAGAACTACCAATGGAGTGTTTGAGTAAACAGTCACATGCTATAATTAGGCTGAAATTTTGCCTGCAGCCTTTCACTACCATGGTGAATCTGGTACTTCTGCAGACAGTATTTCCTATTTTAAAAAGGGCATTGAAGGAACTTATTGACAGAGGACATGAACATCATATTAAAATAAGGAGATCCAATAAATATACAAAGTTTTGTGAGGTCTTATTACAAAATGTTGTTCTACTAAGTGAAACTACAAAGACCCTGTCCTTTTTAAACATCATCATTCTTTCACATATCAATAAAGAAGGTCTGTTTTCAAATCCATGGCTGTCCTCACACTGAACCTTTTGACGACACGACCTTTGCACAGATTTTGACCTTAAGCTAACCTCTTGGGTTGCAGTCAATCAATCACCTATGCCGCCCTTTCCATCATCTTCTTGAGGCCCTTCTCTCTCACTCTATGCTTGAACTTTGCCAAGCATCTCAGTCTATTACCTTTACTCCTTTAAATTTGCACTGCCACTCTTCACCATCAACATTTATTATTTCTATTATTACACCCAGTGACTTTAGAGAACACATTGTTTACTTCACCACCTAGTGAAATACTGTTGCCATTTAATTATATAAATACTAATTATCAAAGTGACACACGGAAAACCCCAGCACTAGTTCAAGTGCCGAGTGAAAGAACTCCAGTGAGATAAGCTAACTGAAGGCTCCACCACTAAAAATGGGCTGAAGGAGGATGGAAAAAGATTTGGGAAGGTACAGATATGGAGGAGTGGTTCCAGAAATGGGGTGAAATGAGGTTGGGTGGAGAATAATAATTTTAAATTTTATCTGCTGGGGCTATGAGAGACAATGTAGGGCAGTGAGAAGTTGGATAACTGGCATGCAGGGTTCAATGCAGTGCAGAATGTGGCGAACTGCATTGTGGCTAGAGTTAGTTGGAGGTCAAGAACAAGACTGTGGAGAGTACAGGTGTGGGATTTGGCCATTCAGCCCTATTCATGGCTAATCTGTATTCTGACACCCACATGCTTTGGCTGTACATTCAGCAGCTAAAATCTCAGATTTATATTTATTAATTGAACAAGTATGTCTTGCTTTTTTATGGGAGAGAGTTGTACAAGTATTAAACAAAGTTTGCTGACTTCTCTCCTAAACAGCCTGGCTCTGATTAAGGACTTGTGCTAATGTCCCGGATTTCCTTAAAAGGTATTTATCTTCCTGATCAATTAGGTTCAGAATCTTAAACATTTCAATAAAATTATCCATTAATCTTTGTACTCCAGTTGAGATCATGAAAAGACGTAATCACTTCTTCATAAACTTGAAATGCAGATAACAGTCTCTTACTTGGAACATTACTGAATGCCTTCTGGAAGTGTATTAAAAATAATCCACAGAAATTGTGTATATTAGTTCTTTAAAAAAATTCAGTGGCCCATTGTTATGGACTAGGTTACTATTGGTGAATGTCCCTTTAAGATAGGGCAGTGTGTGTGCGTGTGTGTGTGGCATGCTTACGTCAACAGAAGATAAAGGACGTTGTTGAAGAAGTCAGTTGGAGTCAGTCAGAGGAAAGAGAGAGGGAGAAGAGAGCAAGAGACACCAGCCTACTAGTTTCTCTATCGATGGATGAGAAACAATAACTGTGCCTGTCACTACAACCCACGTATGGATTTTTGGAGTAATCCGGTGGAGTCCACTTTGTCATTAACCTGTGGAGGGAAACAGGTATTTGTGTGGACGGCCATGTCTCGGATGCTTTTCGGGGTGGCAGATACTTCGGAACGACACAGTGGAGTTCACTTTGTTGTTGACCTGTAGAAGGAAACAGGTATTTGTGTGGACGGCCACGATTCAGATGCTTTTCGGGGTGAGGAAGTCACTACTGAGTAAACACTGAGGTGTCGTTTGGGTTCCATCGTGGAACATTTGGATTTTGTAATTACTCTCTATTTTCTCTCTACATCTACATCTTATCTTCAGACAACGGTGGTTGTTGAAGAAGCCTTTGCTCATGTTTCACCTTATGGCTTGCTGACTGGAACTTTAAGAACCATTCCTGGACTTGGAGTTTGGGAATTTGCCACACACATACAAGTTTAGTTTTGGGGTTAATGTTTAAGGTTTAACATTTTTACTTCTAACATTTTTACTTTTATTTTTCTTATTATCATAAGTAGCTATTAATAAAGTAGTTTTTAACAGTGAATCATGACTCAGTGTGTTTCTTTTGTTGCTGGTTCGTAACACCATCCATTACAAATGCATGTTGATTCTCTCTAATCACTTCAAACTTGTGCTCTGTCACTCAGTCCTTCATTATGAATTCCACTATTTTTCTTTCCAATAATGGATGTTAATTAACAGAGTATTATTTCAAGGTTTCTGTTTCACAGTAATTTTTCAAGCCAAAGAACAATTGCAGAATTGACGAAACTTGGAATCATAAGGCAAAGGAATCTGCAAATCCTTCACTACTTCCCTTAAAATGCTGGGGTGGAAACCAAGAGGACCTGGGATCTGTCGGTCTTCACAGGCATTTATATTTTCCGTACTTTTTTTGTGTGTCCGCTTTACCTTTATTAAGTTTCAGTCCTTTATTCATCATTAGTTTTGCAGAATGACAAGTATATTACACCCTTCCTCTCCTGTAATGACTGACAAAGTATTTATTCAACAAACTGCCATTTCCTTATGAAATCGAGGGCAAAGAAAATGAGAAAATAAACATTTTAAGAGAATAGGGAATAAGATAGGGTAAAGTAAACAATGCAGCAGTAATATTTTGTATTCATGTGTTAAAAGACAGTATTGCTCTAAAACAAGGTGGACATTTGGAAAGTACAATCACCACTGCTGCAGTTAGCAACATAAATGTTTCAATTTATTTCATGTTGACAGCTGGGATACATTTCTTCCATAGATCTTAGGAGATGCTGCAGTATTTGTCAGCTCACAATGGATAGTAGCACAGATGGTAAGTACCAATGAGGGAAAGCAATGGTGAGTGATTACAAAAGTGTTTTTATTCTCAAACCTGGTCTGAAATGTGTTACTCGTTTTGACAAATTTTAAACATTTTGGAAATCAGAGTAAGGTGTTAGAATCTTAATTTTCTGGAGGTTGATTATGCAATTTTTTAAGCAACCTTGCTGATTTGACCAGGCCCAGCAAGAATGCATTACAGATGTACAGACTTAATATGCTAATATGACTTGATCTGCAGCTGTTTCATGTCACTGTCACTCATGGTATTCCCTACAGACTGCTTGGTAACAAGGGCATGAAAGTTCATTCAAGAACGACACTGCGCAAGTAGCACAATCATTTCTGGCAGAGGAGAATAATTAATCACTTATTTGTTCAAGGTCAGACAATAGGACTGTGCAGAGCTGTGCCGTTCTTTGGTACATTGATGCTCTTTTCCCACAGGCTTGGAAAGTGCTCTTGCTTTGGAATTCACAACAGTACTTGCCTGATGGCTCAGTTAAAAATATAATAGAAGCAGGAGTAGACCATCTGGTCCTTGAAGCCTGCTCCACCATTCATCAAGATCATGGCTTACCTCCTACCTCGGAGCCATTTCCATCACTATTCCCATATCCCTTGATTCCTTTATTGGCCAGAAATCGACTGATCTCTGTTTTGAATGAGCACAATAACTGAACCTCCACAGCCCTGGTCTCCGGAGCAGAAAATTCCAAAGGTTCAATTAAGAAATTTCTCATCTCAGCCTTAAAAAGCCTGCCCCTTATTCTGAAACTATGACCCTTGGTCTTCACTCTGCACCTGGGGAAACATCCCTGCATCCAGCCTGTCAAGTCCTTTAACAATTTTGTTTCATTGAGCCCTCCTTTGATTCTGATAAACATGAGAGAATACAGCCCCAGTCTACTCAATCCCATTTCATTCAACAAACCTGGAATCAGCCTAGTGAATCTTTGCTACATTTCTTTCATGGCAAGTGTATCCTTTCTTCAGTAAGGAGGCCAAATCTAAACAATATCTTCTGGGAGATAACAGTACAGATGGTAAGTACCATTGAGGAAAAGCAATGGTGAGACATTACTGAAATGGTCTCCTTCTAAATCCTGGTTTGAAATGTAATACACATTTCCAGAATTTTTGAATACCAAAGAAATGAGAGTAATGCACTGGAATCTCAGTTTTCTGGAAGTTCATACCAAAGCTCCATAGAACTTTAATAAGGTCTCTTTACTCCTGTAATTAAACCCTCTCATTTTAAAGGCTACCATTTGCCTCTTAATTGCTTTCTGCATTGTATGTTAGCCTTCAGTAACACACCCAAGTCCCTTCAAATATCAACATTCCCCAATCTCGCATCCACATCAAAGACATCAAGAGGCGGTGCCTCAAGAAGGCAGGAGCCATCATTAAGGACGCTGACCATCCAGGACATGCCCTATTCTTGTTACTACCATCAGGGAGGATGTACAGGAGCCTGAAGACCCAAACTCAACAATTCAGAAACAGCTTCTTCCCCTCTGCCATCAGATTTCTAAACAATCCATGAACACTACCTCATTCTTTCTTTTTTTTGCACTACTTATTTATTTTTGTAATTTATGGATTTTTATATCTTTGTACTGTAGTGCTGCTGCAAAACAATGAACGTCAAATGTCAGTGATAATAATTCTGATCACTTCACAAATACTTTGCTTTTCTGTTATGTGCACTAAAGTGAACGACCTCATATTCCTCCACATTATATTCCATCTGCAGTGAACTTGCCCACTCCCTCAGCTTGTCCACATCATCTTGAAGCATTTTTACATCCTTCTCTGTACTCACAATTCCACTAGTTTAGTATTGACAGGAATCTTGGAAATATGGAATGTAGTCCCCTCAGCAAACTTATTGATTTAGATTGTGAAAATCTGGGACTCAAGCACCAAACCTTGTACACTCGACAGCATGCCAACCTGAAACGATCATTTTATTCCCAGTCTTTTCCTTCTGTCCAACCAATTCTTAATCCACATGAGTATATGATCTGACAGTCTTATTGACCAACTTCCTATTCAGGACCTGATCAAACATCTTCCAAAAATCCAAATATATCGCATCCAAAGGTTCCTCATTATGTATTCTACTAGTCACATCCTTAAAGAACTCCTGCAGATTAGTCGAACATGATGTTCCTTTCATAACCACATGGGCTTTGCTGAGTCTTATTCTTTTCAAGGTGCAGGCCATCCCCAATTTATGGACACCCGTAGATACAAACGAGCTCCAATAATATTATTAAATACAGAAATCCAACTTAGGTACCAACATTCGTTACTACAAATGGCAGGACTGGTTTCTTCTCTCTCTCTACTTTTAAGTAATTGTTCTTTCTTATCAGTCTTATGTGTTTTTGATGCCATTCATTGCAATACTGTGGAGGTATGGTTACCATATCAAGTGATTTTTGTGTATTTTCCAACTTATGGACAAAATTGATTTCAGGATGTCTGTAAAAACGGAATCCATTGGTTAACTGGGGATGTTCTGTGTTCTTAATTGCAGATTCCAGGTTTTTCCAACCAATGATGTTAGTTCAACAAGCCAAGATTGCCCCGTTTTCTCTCTCCCTCCTCTCTCAAAAAGCGGGATCAGATTAGTGAGCCTCCAATCCACTGGAACAATTCCAGAATCTATAGAACCTTGGAAGATGATAACCAGAGCACTCACCATCTCTAAAGCCACCTCTATTAAAACCCTGGGATATAAATCAATGGTATTTATCAGCTTTCAAGCTCACCAACTTCTTCAGCACTATTTTTTGAATAATACTTTGTTCCTTCAGTTCCTCATTCTCAATTCTCCAGTATATCAGGCAGGGTTTGTGTATTTTCTTCCATAAAGCAGATACAAAGAAATTGTTTAATTCTTCTGCTCTTATTCCCCATTATAAATTCTTCTGTTTGTCTGTAAGGGGCTTTGTTTGCCTTCACCATTCTTTTCCTTTTTACTTCCCCATAGAAGTTTCTACAGTTTGTTTTAATGTTCCTCAACAATCTGCTCCAATGTTCTCATATTTCCTTATGATATAAGAGTACAGACCGGCTCCAGATAACAAACGGGTTCTGTTTCTACAGACGTCTTTAAGTCGACTTTGTCCACAAATCAGAAAATACACAAAAATCACTTGATATGGTAACCATACCTCCACAGTACTGTAATGAATGGTATCAAAAGCACATAAGACTGATAAGAAAGAACAATGATTAAAAGTGGAGAGAGGAAACTAGTTCTGCAGTTCATAGGAACGAACGTATATAGAACCATAGAGCACAAAACAGGCCCTTCGGCCCACCATGTTGTGCCATCCATCAAACCACCCTCACACTATCTAACCCTTTCCTCCCGCATATCCCTCTATCTCACATTCCTCCATGTGCCTATCCAACAAACTCTTGAACCTGTCCAATGTATCTGCCTCCACCACCACCCCAAGCAGTGCATTCCATGCACCAACCACTCTCTGGGTGAAAAACCTCCCCCTGACATCTCCCCTGAACCTCCCACCCATAACCTTAAAGCCATGACCTCTCGTCTTGAGCATTGGTGCCCTGGGAAGGAGGCGCTGGCTGTCTACTCTATCTATTCCTCTCAATATTTTATATACCTCTATCATGTCTCCTCTCATCCTCCTCTTTTCCAGTGAATAAAGCCCTAGCACCTTAAGCCTTTCCTCATATTCCATACGCTCTAATCCAGGCAGCATCCTGGTAAATCTCCTCTGCAACCTCTCCAACGCCTCCACATCCTTCCTATAATGAGGCGACCAGAACTGAACACAGTACTCTAAGTGTGGTCTAACTAGAGTTTTGTAAAGCTGCATCATCACTTCGCAGCTCTTAAACTCAATCCCACGACTTATGAAAGCTAACATCCCATAGGCCTTCTTAACTGCTCTATCCACCTGTGAGGCAACTTTCAGTGAACTGTGAATATGAACCCCCAGATCCCTCTGCTCCTCCACACTGCCAAGTACCTTGCCATTCACCCTGTACTCTGCCCTGAAGTTTGTCCTTCCAAAGTGTACCACCTCACACTTCTCCGGATTGAACTCCATCTGCCACTTGTCAGCCCAGCTCTGCATCCTATCAATATCCCTCTGTAAGCTCCGACAGCCCTCCACACTATCCACAACACCGCCGATCTTAGTGTCGTCTGCAAACTTACTAACCCAGCCTTCCATCCCCTCATCTAAGTCATCTATAATTATCACAAAAAGTAGAGGTCTGAGAACCAATCCCTGCGGGACACCACTAGTCACTGCCCTCCAATCCAAGGGCACTCCTTCCACCACAACCCTCTGCTTTCTACAGGCAAGCCAATTCCTAATCCACACAGCCAAGCTTCCCTGGATCCCTTGGCCTCTGACCTTCTGAAGAAGCCTACCATGAGGAACCTTATCAAAATCCATATAGACCACATCCACCGCACCACCCTCATCAATCTTCCTCGTCACCTCCTCAAAGAACTCTATCAGGCTTGTGAGGCAAGATCTTCCCTTCACAAAGCTATGCCGGCTGTCCCTAATCAGTCCATGATGAGTCCAGTCCATGATGAGTCCAGTTCATGATGAGTCCAGGACTTATGAACTTAATAATATTATGGGAGCTCGTTTGTATGTAGGGTGTCCATAAATCAGGCGTTCTTAATCCAGGGATGGCCTGTAGACTATTCAACTGATTGTGCCTATGCTGTCTCCCAATTCAATCCCATCAATGCCATTTCTTCATTTACTTCCTTGTAACCTATTCTCTCACACTTGGCCAACTGTCCTCCTCAGCACAGTTCTAAATGCGTCCAACCCTCAGGCAATTTGTGAATTAAATGCCAACCACTACCCATCTGCTATCATAACATTCAATGTATTCTCCCAGTCAACCACAGCCAACTCTCCTATTATGCCTTCACAGCTTCATTTGTTTAGTTTAAGATCATAGTTTCACACTGAAATTGCACTACTTTATTTTCAAATCTATTGTCAGTTCTGTTGCATCACCGTCACTTCCCCAAAGGCCCCTTGACAACAGGATTATATATTAATCATTTCTTATTGCACAAAACAAGATCCAAACCAATCTTTTCCCCCTCAGTGGCTCAACATATTAATTTAGAAAAGTACCTCATATACATTCCACGAATTCATCTTCCACCTTATCAGAGCAAATTTGATTTCCCCAATCTGCATGTACGTTAAAGTTTCCCATGATTACTTTATTACCCCTGTTAAATATGCTTCTAATTTCCAATTAACAATTTACATTAACTGTTTGGTGGTCGATAAATAGTTCCTACCATGTGCTCTCCCTTTGGTATTTCTTAGCTCACAGCAAATTGATTCCCGTTTTACATCATGATCTGTCAAGTCAAGATCATTTCTTATCCTTGCACTGACCTCCTCCCTTACTAATAATGCTACACTATCCACATTCCTTTTACCTCCCCTTTCTATATGTCGAATACCCTAGAGTATTTAGCTCCCAGCTTTGGTAACACTGCAGCCATGTTTCCATCACGGTAATTAGATCACAGATGTTTACTTCCATTTGTTCTTTCGCTATCAGTGAAAAAGTCCCCAAATTATTATTTTCACTCACTGTGTTATCACATGATCAATGGATATGTACACAAGGATCTGAAAAGCAGCCAGTGGTTGAAAAACCATAGCACACAAGATTCAACAACTTGAGATAGGGACAAAGTAGCATGAAAAATTGGCTAATAACATAGGCTGTTTTATGCAACATCCTTCATGTCAATGAGGCATCCCAAAGGACCAAACTGCAAGCAATTACCTACATTTGAAGTTATCACTGGCCTTCAGTGTTTAATATAGCAACTCATGTGTTCACATCACAAGTCCATAAAAAGCAGGCAACTTGATTTCTAAATTTTTTGAGTAGCATTAACAAAGGGTAAATGTTGGCCAGAACAGCTTTCCAATTCTTTGAATCGTGACATGAATATCTTTTACTGGGATCTTTCATTTAATGTCTCAATCAACGATTTACACCTCCAACAATGCAGTTCTCTCTATGCACAGAAAGGTCAATTTGAATAATGTGGCCAAGTACTGCAGTGGGATTTCCACTAGAGGTCCCCCGACTTAGAATTTGAATACTGATCCTTGCTGATGTTAGGTCTATTAACATCAAATATATTTTCTCTCAAATAAGAATGGTATAAATACAGTATTTTTACCAGGAAGCTGCCTGGGTTAGAGGGCATGTGCTATAAGAAGAGGTTGGACAAACTTCGGTTGCTTTCTCTGGAGTGATGGAGGCTGAGAGGAGGCCTGATGGAAGTTTAAAAGATTATCAGAGGCATAGAAAGAGTAGACAGCCAGTATCTTTCTCCCCAGGGTCAAAATGTCTAATACCAGTGGGCTTGCATTTAAGGTGAGAGGGGCTAAGTTCAAAGGAGATGTGTGGGGCAAGTTTTTTTTTAAAAACACAGAGTGATGGGTGCCTGGAATGCACTGCCAGGGTGGTATTGGAAGCAAATATGATAGAAGCATTTAAGAGGCTCTTAGATAGGCCATTGAATGTGCAGAGAATGGAGGGACATGGATCTTGTGTGGGCAGAAGAGGTAAGTTCAGTTTGGCGCTTAATTACTGGTTTAATTAGTTCAGCAAAACATCATGGGCCAAAGGGCCTGTTCTTGCGCTGGACTGTTCTACGTGTGAACAAAATTGAATAAAATACAAGTTCACATCTCGCCAGTCTGTGTGAATGCAATATTTGCTTTGCAGTATTTGTACAGGCATGGAACTCAAAGTTCGGTCAGCATGGGTTTGTTGCTTCACCTAGAGCTGTTGGTGGAGGTACCAGAGTCTGATGATCAGTTAAAAAATAAATCTCAAATGTTTGGTGATCCTTGCTCGAAAGTGAGTGCTTGCACATTTGGTGGATCCTATTGTGAAGTTCCCCACATTAAAACTTCGTATTGTAAATTGAAAAAAAAATTCAGAAACTTCAAAAAGCATCCATAGAACTGTATCCCAGAATTCAATGTCTTCACGAAAGAACAGAAACAAAAACTGCAAGAATAAATAAAAAGGGGCCCAAAATATGTGACGAGATGATGGAGGAAATCTTGAAACAAATTCTGAAGTGCACACTGAAGCAGTAAATACAGGAATCCAGAAATTGCCGTATTTGTACTCTGGTGAAGCCTTTGATAACAAGCAGAATCAATGTATTGACAAGAACTTCAGCTATGTAATGAATACTGAAAATTTTCTACTTTGTTAAACAGCATACTGTGCTGTTATCTCTCTGGTCCAACAGAAAACCGAGTCTTTTGTGCATTCAGTATTTATTCCTTCAGATAATTATTTCAAAATTACATACTTTTTTTAAATAATAAAAAGTCTTTTTCAGCTTTGACTTTAATTCTCAGCCGAGAAATTACTATCATACCGTCCAGCACTATTTGTGGAAGTCCTGTAAAAGTCAAGATTATCAGGTTTCTCGATGTAATGCTGTGGTGTGTTAGCTTCAGTGTGGGACTACTGTATTGATCTTTTAACAGTTCTCAGAGCTGCTGGCAGTTAGCATAGCAGCTGCAAATTTTAAAAGCCACTCTTAAAGAGACATAGCATATTACAAGCAGCATTCTTCCAGCTTCAAAGGAGTGCTTCTACTTAATGAATGAATAATGCAAGAATTGGGGTGGGGAGAGTGGGGGCAAGTGAAAGAATGTTCACAGGGGTCAAAAGGCCCTGGACAGGCTAATGAAGAACGGTGCCTACAGGAGGTGAGTTCTTTACGCAAAATGGCAGTACAGACACTTAAGAGGTAAAGTAATCACTCCTGACAGGACGTCACCAGGGAGGACTCTAAATGGATGTTATTGCAGTCGATGAATGTCCGCATTGCAGGCAGCCCCCACCCCCCACCACCCACTTGCCCTCTCTTCACAATCCAGTGGGCTGAAGGAAAAGTAGATATATTCTTCTCTCCTTAAGTATGGAACTTGGGTAACCTCCCAAATGCAGCAACCAGCAGTGAACTGTGAGATTTGGCAGCAACAACCTGTAATGATCTCAAGGTTATGAAGCTGAGAGTGACTCTAACCTGGACCACCCTGGACAAAAGAGGTCCTTGTGTCAGGTATATCTGAGGATGCAGGAGGTCACCAATCTCAGGAAGGACGTACAATGTAACTTGAGTGTTGGAAAAGTTCTTCGAATAACATCGTATCAGGGGAAATGTCGCTAATCTGGCAAACAGATGGTTTGATCTGTTGGCAACCCTCTTCAAGGTCATCTTGCCCCAGAACCTGGGCTATAGAGTTACTCTTGTGTTTCTGTAGGTTATGAGTTTGAGATGGCATTACAGGGTGTGATTCAGTTTCTGCATTATCATTTGTTAGGATCTTTGAAAATGTTTTGTACATCAAAGTTTCCAAGTGGCAGTGGAGTTCCAACCAGAAGTGAAGGGGATATGGGGCAATTGGTGCCACAAGCTGAAGATGGGAATCGGATTTTGTGTCTTTGATACATGAGGAATTTCCCTTGAGAGAGATTGAAAGTGTCTCAGGGACCCCAGAGCTCCATAGTTGGCACCTGGTTGGTTGGTTAGTGTGGTGACATGCAGCCCTAAGAGCTCATGAAAAGCTTGCACTCTGGCAGATAACCACCACTGTGCATAGTTGCAGACAGTAATTGGGAGTATGGAGCCAGTGATGACATTAATGTTAAAGGGAAAAAGGGCTTAAGGTAAAACTGCAAGCTAATTAAATTACCTGTTCCACCAACACAGTGCATATGAATTCTGTGTGCACCTGCTCTCACTAAATGTACTTATTGGTTTGAAATAGATGACGTGTGGTGTGGTAAATCCAGTCTCTCTTGAGGCAGATATTACAATTAGTCTATAAGTGAATTTGGGAGATTCCTTGAGCATTAAAATTATAGTCATAGCTATTTTCTAAAATAGAATCTCAGAAGTCATTCACCAAGTTCAAATCTCCTTTCAATATTGTCTAAATATATATAGCTTTTCTGAAATTTTAAACAGAATCAACAGTAATTTTTGGATTTGACATGTTTAAGGAGCTTGATAAAGGCAAAGCTATATGATTGCACAAGCTCCTAAAGGAGGGATCATTTCAAAAAAGAGAAATGACCCAATTCTTTTCTATCAGGTTTACTTTGTTCCTATCAGATTGAATTTACTCACAAGGAAAACTTAATTCCTGGTTACAGTTAGCTGCTTTCTGTCCTTCAGTTGACCCAGACAGGATGTTAAAATAAGATTGTTCACACTCATCCAATAAAATTTACAGTACTTCCTTCTTGACAGCTCTGCACTTAATACACTTGATTTTACAAGTTTCCTAATTTTGGTCTCCTCAGGACAAATAACTCCATTTGGGATTCCAAACTTCAATTAAAGGCAATGAGATTTCCCCTCCCTAGTGGGGAAGCGTTGTCCTTTCAAAAACAATCAGTAACAGCACTTGATGCATAATCAGCAAAAGATTACATCATCCCATTTCACAATGCAGCCGACCAGAGATCAAAAGCTGGTCAATTCATCAGAATTTCAAAACATCATATCTTGCCAATGTAAGCTGTTAGACTTGTGACCAAGTCAGGAACATTGTTGAAATTTCTGAATATATTAGCATGAATCGTCCATTAAATATAATTCTTAATGACTGTTTAATATCATGTACAATCAAATGTTAAAACTAAGTAGTTAAATATTGCTTTTCATAAAAATAAGGGACTGGCAGTAATTTGCAGATAGATGAGCTTGCGTTGTTTGACAACAATCAGCGGCTGAAATGTAACTACTTTGTTTAAATATAGTTAGAAGTGAAATCCTAAAGTGCAGACATATGTACTGTATATCCAAATAGTGTGCTACAGTAGATTGCAGGATAGCTTCCTGCTCACAGAGAATGTTCCTGATATCTGCGAAATTGGTGAATGATGAGGGGCTATGGAGAAGAATTGATACCTTAAAAATCTATCCAGCTCACAGCAGAGGCTGTGATTCAGAAATAGGAAACCATAAGCTCTTTAACTGCTTTTAAACAAGGTCTGCAAATTCCCAAATCATTGCCAGACTGCAGACAGCATCTATCTCGTATGTGGTACACTTAGGAACATGGTCTTTTTGTAATGTCACTCTGTCCATGGTCATCCTGAGCAATAGTTGCGGGAAGGGAAGAGAGAGAAAGAGAGAAACTGCCAGTGGTTGGGGTGCAGAGGGTGGATTTCAGGGCTTGTTTTGGGGTGGGGGGAAGGTTTGAGATCAAGTATTGGTGTTGGGGGAAGGGTGCATTGCTTGGGAAGGGAGGAGATTGGCCTATTTGGACCACATGCTGATGGGGAGGAGGGATTGAGCATAATGATGGAGGTGGTGGGTAGGGAGAGAAACGGGGCAGCTGCCTGTTCCCCACTGCCTCAGAACAGCAATTAAATTAAAAACAAAATCAAAGGAGACTTGCCTGGGACCTGCTCAAGGAGACCTCCTTTAAGCAGAAGTGTGATGAAAACATAATTGTTCTCAGAATGGCCAACAATGGGCACTCCTAGGAGCGTGACCTAATTTCTTGGGCATCACTCCAAATTAAGTCATCCCCTGCGCAACTGAAATGAAAAGTGTGCCAGGTGCACAAGGGTGCTATATGTCCAGAAATTACAGCTCAAATTTCCAGACTGGTGTGATTTGACCCAGAAATACTCACAATCATGTTCCATTCCAGGAACAAATGCTTTTCAGATGAGTACTATAGGGAAAAAAAGAACCAGATGACTGAATTTCTCAGCCAGTTCAGTTATACTTAGTGACCACTTGTCAAATTTAAAATAAATTAAGCTCATAATTATGAGAAATATAAAATATTCCTGCTCCAACTAAGCAGGTGGGTACTAGTGTTTTGCATCTATGGCTCAAACAGATCTTTAACCTCTACTGCATCACAATTTAATTCTGAGTCGGTCTTAGTCTCATAAAAAGTGTCAGTCTTATGATCCCAGATAAAATCTAGTTAAATGATAAAACAGTACCTCAAAGCAGAAGTCCTGCCCCAGGATACTACTGTGCAAAGGTTTAATAAAGACATCCTGCTCCATGCTTAATTCCAAAGTCTCAATTGCACTGCCAGGACTCAGCAGGGATTCATGGGAACGAGATTCTTTCAATTTTGGTAAAGCACGAGACCTGCAAGGAACAATAAATAATTCATGGCAAAGTGCATCACATAGAACAAATAAAAACTTCAGTCTTATCTGATTCTATCCTATAAACAAACACAAGAGATCGAAAAGGGTGTTAACAGTAGAACTGTAAATGATTGTACTTGCCTGGGGAAAAAATAATACATGAATACAATGGGATATAGGTGGGAAGGGGGGAATTCACAGAAAAAAACAATAAAAATACATCTTCCTTTACATAGAAACTACAAAAGGTGGCAACTTGCAGGCAAATGAGTGAAGTATTATGCTGGACTAATGTCCATAGTTCATCAGCACATTATAAGGGCATTACACATCATTGCTGAAACCTTCAGGTGTGGAAAAATCAATGCAAGATTACAATGCAAGATTATACAGCAAGATTACAATTGGAAAGAATCAAAAGCTTATTTTCCTTTTCTTCTAATTTGACTGGAATGCAGTATTCCAATTAACTTTGCAGAGTAAAAACTGTTGGGAGTCAGAGAGAATTTGCCTTTTTTAAGCACCTGCCACTTCACAGTATAGTCACAATTTCTATGAACAATCCTGCAACAAATTCGCACACAGCCAACAGTTAACAGAGTGATAACAAGAACTTGTTAAAGAAAATATGAAGCTCACTCCCTATCAAGATATTCATGTCTCTTATCTCCTCCTGACAATCGACCTGTTCACTGAAATATTAACCAGTTCTCCCAATAAATTACTTAATTGCAGTGATTGTCTGACGACAAAACTTTACAAGATGGAAGTAAAAACAGCAGCCTGCTTTGCTCCCATTCAGTTTTTCTTCCTCCTGTTTAGTGGCACTAACCCAAACTTGGCATCAGGACCTCCCCACTGCCTCATTCCACTGGTGATCCTATACATCACCCTTGACAGAAAAAGCTAGATAGCTATTCAACATAAGGGCAGGGCAGGGAAATCACAGCCAACACATTCAATATTTGTTGCAAAATGTATGCAGTGTAATTTCAATTTAGACTGACATAATTGGCAGAAACCAGGATTCAATATTTTAATCACACAAATCGACACAAGAGCAGTGATCAAACCTGGGGATGCTCTACCTATATTGGCTCAACACCACACAATCTGCTAATTTATTAGAGGAATCAATTTGCATTTTACTGAAGGGATGGACAAGTGTCATTAGTTGTCACAACTATTTTTTCAATGACTAAATAGAAAAATACATTATCACGTGAAAAACTTACTTAATGGTTTATAACCTCAGGCAAGTAGTGTAGAAGCTGAAGAGATTTAAAACATGGCAACCTTGAAGGATTAAAATTACTTGCTCAATATTTTACCAATTAGAAAGACATTTAAAAAAATCACCTTCTATATTTTTGTTCTTCCTCCTTACAAGCCTGTAGGCACCATGCCATGCCTGCCTCTCAGACCAATGCTAATGGAGCTCAGAGGTAGGTGTTTTGAAGGAACTGCAAGAAAAAAAATCTGCTCTCTATATTTTTTCAAATGAACAGAGAAGTGCCTGGACCCTCCCTGCCTGGCAATTTCCAACAAGACAAAGATCAGGAACTCACCAGCATCCCCTGTAGTTAATATGGACTCCCTTAATATATATTTGAAAGTAAGAATTCATTCCCTGTACAGCTTTAAAATCTGCTCTGTTGATAAACAGGAAAAGCACCAATTTTTCAACCCCAAATCTTGTACCACTGTTGCTCCAGTGAAAGAGATGCAAAGAATAGATCTGCAAAAACATACAAAGCTCGGAAAACTAAGGTTTCATAAGTGCCATGGCAATGCTTCAGCTTAGTTGGGAAACTGACACCTCAGCACATATGCAAAACAATAAATGAAACTGCAGCATGTGTGCAAAGTCAGAGACTGCAAAGCCATTAAACAATTTGATTCAAACAGCCTATCAACAAACACATTGGGGGTGTGAAAAAGCACTGGACACAACAAGCTTTGATTAAAAATGGTACATACATAGCATTCTCCGTTTAAAGTCTCTAGCAATTGTGCTTTTCCATGGATTCCAAAAACAGATTTGGTTCAGAGGTAGGAATGAATATTGCTGTTCTGCTTTTGTACTATTTTTATTTTGCAAAACCTTCAGAGCTCAGGAGTAAGGACAGCATAAGTAAAAAAAATCGCTCACAAAGTCCTTTCAGAAGGACAATGTACGCAAGGTGCACAACTATGGTTATACCTCAATGCTCTCTGCAGGCACAGGGGACTTGATGACTTCCTCATTCACAAGCAAACCTCCTCAGTTCACTGTGCTCCATAAAATAGCCTGCAGAATGTAATTCTTTCATGTTCCCACAGTGATGGGAGTTGAATTTCCATGTGCAGTATCACAATTTTTAGGTTTGCTATTTGAATTCTTTGAAAGAATTCTGGAGCTTTACCTCTCCCCACAATTCAAAGAAATCTGCATGCAGGGGCAAAACAACCACACCTGTCACAGTTTTCTTTAAAACAATGAATCTGCATTCCAGAAGAGAAAAAGTACATTACAAGATTGTACAGCAGTTTCATTAAATACACCAAATCTGCAGAAAAATTGTTCCACTGATTGTGTGGAACAAGTTGACCACTCCAGAAATATGACCCAAGGCAAGGCATACATTGCTATTTTGTAGCTATAGGTGAAAGAAAATAATACAGGGGCTGTATGAGATATAGTGAAATCACTTCATCTCCAACCCTATTGAATACTTCATCACAGAAACACTGACCCAAAGTGTCACTTCAATGCACCACATTTAGACCAGCTTCTGATATCTTGGGATTCCTGTGCACAGATAAATTTAGCAAATAGTCACTTCGAATTTGTCTTTATGATAATAAAACATTCTCACCATGCAATAGAAACTTAGTGTGAGTGGGTGATTAAATTTACAAAGACTTCGACACACATAAATGCTCGCAACTGCAGTAACATCTGTAATCACTTCTCTCAATAAGGAAATCACAGTTGCAAACAGTGTATCATCAACTCTTCAAGTCATAGGCATGGAGGAGAACATGTTTGTGTGATCAGACGGAGTACAGCAAAGAGGTTAGAAGAAAAATAAAACAATAGGAATGATTAACTCAAGCTATTCATCATTTGGTGGTGGGTTTCCACCACTACAACTGAAGGTATGATAACAAGTCAATGGGCCACACACGTACAGGTAATAAGAAACACATCAGGATAGACATAAGAGAGCAGAAGAAAACATCCATGGGAATTTTTTCTTTAAAAGATGTAATACCCATGTCAAATCACCAATGACATCAAACACACACAGTATTTATCAACGTTCTGTTCTTTAGCTTGGAAACCACTCAAACTGACATAATACTATACTTACATTAGACAGCTACGCAGCCACTTAACAGAACATCCCCAGATCATGATGATGGTGCTACAAGTTAGGGGAAAAAGTGATTTCACTCTCTCCCTTCTCTCAAGACCAAAGGTAAAGCCAATCCTTGCCACAATCTTCAAAACACACCTGGAGTAGGATGGTTCTCCAGTACTTTCAAGATCTCAAGTGGCCTTCAAATCTTCAAAGCTTAATTCCATCAAGGATAGTTTTGTTCCTGAAAATATTGTGTCTATTGAAATAAACTACCTGGGTGGTCTCCACATTGCAGGGTTGCACACTGAAACTCCCTGGAAAAAAGTAAAAAAATGAAAGCCTCTTCAGAGCAGACTTCAACTTCAACAATTGAAGTATCCCATTACTGGCTGGATATCAGGCCAACTCCAATTATTGCTTCTTCTCCCAAAAAGATAAGTGAGGCAATCCTCTTCATTTTAGTTAAAGCCCTGGAACACACTGATTTTTCTCCTGAAAGAGCAGAGCCAAGCATCCACCATGTTCTGATCACTTGAGGGCTGGACACTTTTCTTCCCTTTGTCTAAGTTACTTGGCTGAACATTCAATTATCCTCACTTGATGGCAATCCTTGTGCAGAAGAGGTCAAGATTCTTCCAAGTTCTACCCATCACAGGGACCAAAAAAGCCAGTTTTCTAAATCTCCTTTCAAACACAAAGCTAGATCAGGTCAAAACACTCCCATTTCCTCCTGGTATACAATGGGATTCGAATGATTTTCTTCACATCCAGGCACAAGAAGCAGCGATTCGTTCTTTTCATATTTCAGTGATGTATACAGCACAAGTAAGCACACTGTTCAAGGGGCTGAAAGTGATTCCCAAACAAAATCAACAATTCATCACTGCCTCTTAAACAGCATAAACATGGGCCTGACGTATATTGTTTTGTCCCACCTGGGGCAGTTGTTATGGAAATGCACCTATGAGAAGATTAGTGTCTGAAGCCAGCAGGGGCCATGAGCACCAGAGTCACTTGAATGCTGCTTCTTTACTGCAGCACTCGCTGAATAGCACACCGATCACAGCAGTAGAAATCAATGTGACCCTTAAGAAGAACAATAGTAATTTCACCTCGAGAAGGACTGTCCATCACATGACATCTTCAGCCTCTCTGAGCACACTCCAGCTGAGCAGTGAGCTCGAGTGCAGCAGCCCACTGCGTAAAATGCTCTCATACAGATGCTTTCATCTGGATTCTGGCCAAGTCAAACTGTAGTGACAGGGATTAAATATAGAATGATGGATAGTCAGGAGTACAATAAAATATATTTACTAGCCAGAGCACAGCTTATTAATTGTACAAAGCCAGGAGCAAGGGACAAAATGTGCATCATCATAATTTATCCTTAAAACAGGAGAAAAAAAAATTTAAAAATTCATTTTTATTTAAAAAATAAAAAAGTCATTTTATCTCTTATTAAAATGATAGCTGACATTGTGCAAGGATGAATTGCTTGCATAGGTAGCCACACAGTTTTAATTAACTGCAACAAAGCAGGAAACTGAATGATGAAAGCAAAAGGAAAATGTCAGATTGAACAGAATAAATGCTAATTAGAACCACACAGGATGGCAGAATAATGGTTGCATGGAGGCATCTATTCTAAGCAGCCCCAGAAAGGAATGTGACTTTCATCAATAAATCTCGATATTTAACAGGCACAAAGCATTATGCCAAACAAGATACATGGGATTGTGTGCCATTTAGTCTTTCACGGAGAGTAAGGGTATGCTTTTAAAAAAAACATATGGACAGTTAAGGAAAGGAAATGAGCACATTCATGGAAAATATTCTTTGAAACAGATGAGCTACTCAGAATTAAAGTAACACATCATCTCACCTCACTGCCTCGCTTCTACATTCCAATGAAGAGGTAAAACTGACACACACAATTAAACTCTCAGATTACATGGGCCACACTGATACCTTAAATCATGTAAAATTACATTCTGTACTTTGAACTGCAGCACTCCCTTGGTATTTCACTGAAGTGTTTGCCTTGGTTCATGCTTGTCCTTGAACTCAGAACCTTTGAACAGAGATGAAAGCCCCACACTGATTCTTATTTGTTTAATTAAATTGCCCTGGACAATTTAATTTTAAAAAATGCCAGAGATGGGGAACTCCATACAACCATGTTTTGAAGAATATTAGTTGCACAACAGCAATTTTCAATTTGAAAATAATTCCTTGCTGCTATTCATTAGCAAACTAAAATTCAACCATTTTGTACCAAGACAGGCGTCCAAAATTGAAAGTGACTATATTGGATATGTATACATAGATTATTTTCATTAAGTGAAAATCAAAAAACTGCAGATATTAGAAATCTGATATAAAAACAACAGCAAATGCTAGGCAGCAGGCAGTCAGCAACCATGGAAAGGGAAACAGTTAACATTTCAGATCCAGGATCCTTTATTGGAACAGAGGAAACAAGTTAGTTTTAAGTTCCAGATAAGATAGGGGAGGGATGGATAGGACAAAGGGAACATCTCTGAAAGGATGTGACCAGATGATTTAATATGGCAGTTAAGATCAGATTGAACTTCGTTGTCCACGTAATATGCTGTTAATGGTAAGGTTGTGGGACACACCCAGCAGGCCAGACTCTACTAAAGAAAATGAAAAAATGATGGCAGGGAGAAATGGGCAGTGCTATTACAGACAGAAAAAAGAGGAGTTACAAAAATTTGATATTCAGCTGTTCCTCTCTCCACAGATGCCGCCTGACCTGCTGAGTGTTTCAATCATTTTGGTTTTATTCTTGATCTGCAAATACTTTTGGTTGTTTCCAAGAATGTGCAGCTAAGAAATCTTGCGTCATAGGAAGTCTTGTTATAGCAGAACAGGCTATAGTTACTTTCAAAGCACAGATTGAAACACACTTTCCTGATTGCGATCACACTTTAACTAACACGGCCCGTGTAATGCAACTCATATTCTCTAATCCACCAATCATGTTATAACCAATCCTCATTATGGAAACATGCTTTACAGCAGAACTACCTGCAGTCAATATTGCTCTATTTAATACAGCTGCTTCTCTGAGCCAAAAAAAATCTGATGATAATGCCTCAGAGCATCAAAATAATATTTGCATGGGTGGGTAATGACATTAAGCAAGGATGTTTTATTGGAAATATTAGAGTATTTTTTGAAAGAGCACAAGATTCATCAATTTGAGGGCAGATTCAATCTTTCTAATTTATGCTTGGGAAGTAGGCATTGCTGGCAAGGCTAGCATTTAATGCTTGTCCCCACATGTCATAAAGAAGACAACTGCAAACTGCTTTCTGGATTGCTAGTTCCTCTAGTGAAAGTATTTCCAAAGGTTTATTTGGTAAGAAGGTCGAGGATTTAAACCTAGCAATGTTGAATGCATTTGCAATCCAAAATGTGTTTGATTTGGAGGAGTTACAGGTGGTGGCATTCTCGTACGTCTGCTGTTCCTGTTCTTCAGGCTGGTACGAGTTTCAGATTTGGGCAACGTTGTCAAAAGAACCTTTGTGAATTGCTGCAGTACATTTTGTAAACTGTGCACACTGTAGTCATAATGCCCTGGTCGTGATGGGTATGAATGTTCAGATGGTTTGCCAATCATGCAGATTGCTCTCTCCTAACTTTTGTTGAGCCTTTGACGTGATAAAGCAGCTGCACTTATCAAGGACAAAAAAAAATGTTCATTTACACAAGTGAATTGGCTTTGGGGAATCCAGAGGCAAGGCAATTACCACAGATTGTACTATCATCTGACTTGCTCATTACTGTAATATTTATGTGGCTTGTCTATTTAAGTTTCTGGTCAACAATAACCACCAGGCTATTGGTGGGGAAGCCAATGATGGCAACCCTGGTGAAGATTAAAGAACCTTGTCGAAGTTGATTATTGCCAAGCACTTTACTGGCACCAATGTTATGTGACATTTATTAGCCTGCATCTGAAGTTTTGATGCATGTAAACAGGGGCTGCTCAATATTGGAAGTAAACTGCAAAAGGAACTGAACATTGTGTAACATATGACCATTCCCCACTTCTGACCTTATAATGAATACAACTGACAAACCAGCAGAGATGGTTGAGCCAAGGACAATGAACTGAGGAACTCCTGCAGCAAAATCTTGTGGCTAGGTTGATTGACCTACAACAACCACAATCATTGGTGCTTGATAGGAATCCAATCAATGTGAAGAGTTTCCCCTCAATTCTCATTTACTTCATTTTAACAAGAGCTGCCTTGGTGCATAATAATGTCACACCTTCCAATGCTTTATTGATGATTGAGAATAGACTGGGTTGACAGTTGGATTCATCTGCACAGCTTGATCCTGCCATCCAGTGGTTCCTGTGTGGAGTTAGCATGTTAGTGTGGAGTTTCCCTTGTCCATGTGGGATTTTCCCATGTGCTTAGATTTCCTCCCACATTCCAAAAATGTGCTGGTAGATTAACTGACAAATGTAATCGTCTGTGGTCGATGTGAGCAGCAGGAGAGTTGGTGAGCATAGGGCAATGGGACTGATGGGAAAGGTCTGGAACTGGCATCCTTCTATATTGCAAGAAAATGTGAAATTCCTGCTTTTTGTGGGCAGAGTGTATCTCGACAAAATTGCACATTATTGGACGGCTTCTAGTACTGTAGAGCATGAAAATAGCTTGGCTCGGGGCAAAGCTGGCTGAGAAACATGAGTCTTTAGCACTACAGCCAGGGTGCAGTCAGGGGCTATAACCATTGCTACATGCAGTGCACTCAGCCATTTCCAGATATCAAGTAGAGTGAATCAATTTGGCTTCTATCATGTTGGAGATCTTTGAAGGAGATGGATCTTCAGTGGATAATCTACAAAGTGCTTCTGGCTGAGTAAGCTAGTCCTGTCCAAGATGGTACAAAAGATCTACAATTAACCTTTACAACTGTGGCCTGGAGCACAAGAAAGAAATATGCTGCTTTTAGTTGGTTTCAGTAATACATGGTAGAAAAGAGGTGAGTCTCTGTGCCTGAGCTGGTGAGTTTCACCTTGCAAGAGTTGAAACGAGGCACATTTGCAAATTGTTACCTGCTGATTGGCTTACTAACAGCAGCAAATAAAGGTAAGGTAAGTGTAAGCAGAGTGGCTATTTTGGGAGTGGTCCAGTGTTGGAGTGGGGGAGAAGAGGCAAAGGTAAGTCTCTGTTAAGTTTCTTTCTATCTTTCTTTCTTTGAGTTGGTGTTTCCTGTCATGCAGACTAGTGAGAATGGCTCCAGGGTCAGTGGTGTGTTTGGCTTGTGAGATTTGGGTTCTGGGAGACCTCCAGTTTCCCTCATAACTACATCTGCATGAGGTGCATCCAGCTGCAGCTCCTTACAGACCGTGTTAGGGAAATAGATCTGTAGCTGGATGACCTTTGGCTCCTATGGGATACTGAGGAGTACATAAACAAGAGCTAAAGGGAGGCAGTCACTCCGAGGCTGCAGGAGGCAGGTAGCTGGGTGACTGTCAGGAGTAGGATGGAGAATAGGCAGATAGTGCAGACTACCCTTGTGGCTGTTCCCCTCAATAACTGATAAACCACTTTGGATACTGTTGGGGGGTACAACCTACCAGAGGAAAGGAGCAGTGACCAGGTCTCTGGCACTGAGCCTGGTCATGTGGTGCAGAAGGGAAGTGGGGAGAAGAGGAGAGCGGTAGTGATAGGGGATTCCATTAGTAAGGGGGGGGCAGACAGGAGATTCTGTGCACGTGAAAGAGACTCCCAGATGGTACATTGCCTCCCTGGTGCCAGGGTCAGGGATGTCTCTGATTGGATACACGGCATTCTAAAGGGGGAGGTGAACAGCCAGAGGTCGTGGTACTAATGACATAGGTAGGAAAAGAGATGAGGTTCTGAAGAGGGAATATAGGGAGCTAGGTAGGAAGCTGAAAAGCAGGACCTCAAGGGTAGTAATCTCTGGATTGTGCCATGTGCCAGTGAAGGTAAGAATAGAATGATTTGGCAGATGAATGTGTGGCTGAGAAATTGGTGTGGGGGTAGGGTTTCAGATTTGTTGATCATTGGGATCTCTCCTTGTGGGGGGGGGGGGAGGTATGATGTACAAAAGGGACAGGTTACGCCTGAACTGGAGGGGACCAATATTCTTGCGGGCAGGTTTGCTAGAACTTGGGGAGGGTTTAAACTAGTTTGGCAGGGGGATGGGAACCAGAGTGATAGGTCAGAGCTTGGTTCATTTACTTTACAAGTAGATGCAGAGTTTAGAAAGACTGAGGAAGGATAGGGAGTTGAAAGGGCAAAATTGCAGTCAGTTGGATGGGCTGAAGTGTCTACTTTAATTGAGAAATATCAGAAACAAGGCTGATAAATTTAGAGCATGGGTAAGTACATGGAACTACGATGTGGTGGCCATTACAGAGACTTGGCTGTTGCAAGGGCAGGAATAGCTGCTGGATATTCCAGGGTTTAGATGTTTCAAAAGGGACAGGGATGGAGCTAAAAGAGGTGGGGGAATGGCTTTGCTGATCAGGGACAGAGTCACAGCTGTAGAAAGGGAGGAGGTTCCGGAGGAATCGTCCACTGAGTCAGTGTGGGTGGAAGTCAGAAACAGGAAGGGAGCAGTCACTCTTGGGAGTATTCTACAGACCCTCCAATAGCAGCAGAGATGCTGAGGAGCAGATCAGGAGGCAGATTATGGAGAGGTGCAAAAATAACAGGGTTGTTGTCATGGGTGATTTCAACTTCCCTAATATTGATTGGCACCTCCTTAGTGTAAAGGGGATAGATGGGACAGTTTTCTCGGTGTGCACAGGAAGGATTCCTGACACAGTATGTGGTCAGGCCAATGAGAGGAGAGGCCGTACTGGACCTGGTACTCAGCAATGAGCCTGATCAGGTTTCAGATCTCTCAGTGGGAGAGTATTTTGGAGATAGTGACCATAACTCCTTGACCTTTACCATAGCCTTGGAGAGGGATATCAGCAGGTGATATGGGGAAAGTATTTAACTGGGGGAGGGGGAATTATGATGTTATTAGGCAGGAACTTGGGAGCGTAAATTGGGAACAGATGTTCTTGGGGAGGTGCACAGCAGAAATGTGGAGATTATTTAAGGAATACTTGCATGGGGCTTTGGATAAGTTTGTCCCATTGAGGCAGGGTAAGGATGGTCATGAAGGAACCATGGTTGACACGAGATGTAGAATATCTTGTCAAGAGGAAGAAAGAAGCTTGCCTAAGGTTTAGAAAGCATGGATCAGACAGGGCTTTGCAAGGTAGCAAGGAGGGAGCTTAAGAATGGACTTAGGAGAGCTAGAAGGGGGCATGAGAAGTCCTTGTTGAGTAGGATAAAGGAAAACCCCAAGGTGTTCTACACATGTGTGAAGAATAAGAGGATGACTAGAGAGGGTAGGACTGATCAGGGATAAATGAGGAAACATGTCCCTGGATTTGGAAGAGGTAGGGGAGGTTCTTAATGAATACTTCAGTATTCACCGGAGAGAGAGACCTTGACATTCGTGAGGATGGTGTATGACAGACTAATAATGCTAGGGCATGTTGATGTGAGGAAAGAGGATGTGCTGGAACTATTGAAAAAACATTACGATAGTTAAGTCGGGATATATCTGAGGTTATTACGGGAAGCTAGGGAAGAGATTGCTGTGCCTTTGGCAATGATCTTTGCATCCTCACTGGCCACAGCAGTAGTACTGGATGATTGGAGGGTGGCAAATGTTGCTCCTTTAAGAAAGGGAGTAGGGATAACCCTGGGAATTACAGACCAGTGAGTCTTACATCAGTGATGGGCAAATTACTGGAGAAGATTCTTAGAGACAGGATTTATGGGCACTTAGAGAAGCATAGGCTGATTAGGGACAGTCAGCATAGCTTTGAGGGGCAGGTCATGCCTCACAAGCCTGATTGAATTCTTTGAGGATGCGTCAAAGCACATTGAAGGTAGAGCAGTGGATGTGGTTTACATGGATTTTAGTAAGGTGTTTGGTAAGTTTCCTCATGGAAAGCTTGTTCAGAAAATCAGAAAGCATGGGATCCAGGGAAACTTGGTTGTGTGGATTCAGAATTGGCTTGCCCATAGAAGACAGGGTGGTGGTAGATGGAGCATATTCTGCCTGGAGGTCAGTAACCAGTGGTGTTCTGCAGGGATCAGTTCTGGGACCCCTGAACTTTGTGATTTTTTTTATATAAATGACTTGGATGAGGATGTGGAAGGGTGGGTTAGTAAGTTTGCTGATGATACAAAGGTTGGTGGTGTAGTGGATAGTGTAAGAAAGTTGCTGAAGATTACAACAGGATATTGACAGAATGCAGAGCTGGGCTGAGAAGTGGCAGATGGTGTTCAACCCAGATAAGTGTGAAGTGATACACTTTGGGAGATCGAATTTGAAGACAGAATACAAGGTTAATGGCAGGACTCTTAGCAGTGTGGAGGAACAGGGATCTTGGGGTCCACGTCCATAGATCCCTCAAGGTTGCCATGCAGGTCAATAGGGTTATTAAGAAGGGAATAGAGTGTTGGCCTTCATTAGTCAGGGTATTGAGTTCAAGAGCCACAAGGTGATGTTGCAGCTCTATAGAACTCTGGTTAGACCACACTTGGAGTATTATTTGGTTCTGGATGCCTCATTACAGAAAGGATGTGGAAGCTTTAGAGAGGGTGCAGAGGAGATTTACCAGGATATTTCCTGGATTGGAGAGCATGTCTTATGAGGATAGGTAGGGCTTTTCTCTTTGGAGAGGAGGAGGATGAGAGGTGACTTGATAGAGGAGTACAAGAGGCATAGATCGAGTGAACAGTCAGACTTTTTCCCAGGGTGACAATGGCTAATACAAGGGGACATTCTCAACACTGGTGCCCTACAAGGCTGCGTCCTCAGCCCTCTACTCCCTATACACTCATTCTATGGCCAGATTCTGCTCCAACTCCATCTACAAGTTTTCAGATGATACCACAGTCGTAGGCCATATCTCAAACAGCAATGAGTCGGAGTACAGGAAGGAGATAGAGGGCTTAGTGGAATGGTGTCATGACAACAACCATTCCCTCAATGTCAACAAAAGAGCTGGTCATTGACTTCAGGAAAGGGGGTGGTGTACATGCACCTGTCGACATCAATGGTGCTGAGGTTGAGAGCTTCAAGTTCCTGAGAGTGAACATCACCAACAGCCTGTCCTGGTCAAATCACGTAGATGCCACGGCCAAGGAAGCTCACCAGCGCCTCTACTTCCCCAGGAGGCTAAAGAAATTTGGTTTGTCCCCTTTGACTCTCACTGACTTTTACAGATGCACCATGGCTTGGTATGGCAACTGCTCTGCCCAGGACCACAAGAAACTGCAGAGAGTTGTGGACACAGCCCAGTGCATCACGGACATCAGCCTCCCCTCCTTGGACTCTGTCTTTATCTCTCACTGTCTTGGTGAAGCAGCCAGCATAATCAAAGACCCCACCCACCCGGGACATTCTCTTTTCTCTCCTCTTCCATCGGGTAGAAGATACAGGACCCTGTGGGCACGTACCACCAGATTTAAGGATACCTTCTACACCACTGTGATAAGACTACTGAATGGTTCCCTTGTACAATGAGATGGACTATAATTTCACTATCTACCTTGTTGTGACCTTGCACCTTATTGCACTGCACTTTCTCTGTTGCTGTGACACTTTACTGTTATTGTTTTAACCTGTACTAAATCAATGCACTCTGTACTAACTTAAGCTAACTGCAGTGTGTAATGAATTGACCTATATGATCAGTATGCAAGACAAGTTTTTCACTGTACCTTGGTACAAGTAACAATAAACCAATACCAATAATTTTAAGGTGATTGGAGGAAGGTATAAGGGGGATGTCAGGGTTAAGTTTTTTTTACACAGGGTGGTGGGTGGAATGCACTGCCGGCAGAGGTTGTGGGGGCAGATACATTAGGGACATTTAAGAGACTTACGGATAGACACATGAATGATAGAAAAATAGGGGACTATGTGGGAGGGATGGATTAGATAGATCGTAGAGCAGGATAAAATGTCAGCATAACATTATGGGCCAAAGGGCCTGTATTGTGCTGTAGTGTTCTATAAACTTCACCCATGAACAATGGGTGAAGGATCAGCCAAAGCCTCAAGTTCAATTAGCAAAGTGTTTGCTTGGGTAAAGAGCCAGAGGACAGCCAGAAATAATGGAATTATACTCAATCAGAAGTCAAAAACAGATACTGGCCTATTTTAATGACATGTATATTTACTATAGAAATCCCAAGAGTCATTTATCACCAAAATAGCCTATTTTAATAAGGAAAACTTTATCATGCAAAGCTTTCATCTTGGAGTCAAAGATATTTAATTTGTATCAGGTAGATATGAAAAGCTAAAAAAGGATATCTACATGGCAGAGGCAGGGATGAGAAATTGTAGATATTTAATATAACAAAAAGGTGCCAACTAATGAACACTAAGAAATCAGCATAAGGCACATTGCTGTAACTTCTAAACCAGGGGTCCGAGTTGCAAGGAAAATAATTCCCATCAAGGTCTGCAAAACTGAAAATTCTCAGCCTTAATTCCAGATAAATGGGATTTTATGCCAGCATTTTTCTCTGCCCAATTAAATCAATATCTTTAAATAATAAATACATCACCCCCTTCCCTCTGCTCTTACATTTGAGTGGATTGAATGTAGCAGCTTGACTGACAGCAGATGGTGTGAGGATTATCTGAAGGAAGCTCTATCTCTGATGTGCATGCAGGACCAACCAGCTTAATTACAGAGATAAATACATGTGAATTAAAAGTGGTGATGATCAAATATGATGACTCTAATTGTTTAAAGAGAAGAGAATTTTGAGCACATCTACTTAAGGACTACTTGTTTAGTACTGAAATTTTCCTGTTTTGAAGGCCCACGCATGAGTAGGTGTGGTCAGATCAGAATATTTAACTCAAGGTCAAAAGAGTTAAATTCAATCAATTTGTCTACATTTCTAGCAATGGATTGATAAATGACAATCAGGATGAATCCTGAGAAATTTTTCATCTTTTGCAACCCAAAGACTTACAACTGCTTATCCATATTCACAAACACACATGTTCTAGTATCAGTAGCTAAACACTAATTTCCCCTTATTAGTTATGAGTTTGTTGAGTTCGTCTCTGTCCCATCAGAGATGAACTCAACAAAAGCCAGGAATCATATTTGGGATCCTGATGGTAAATATAGCTCAGTATTTCACTGGGGCAAATTGTACACTCAATCGTAGATGCCTGTCACCTTTGGCATCAGTCCCAAGGCTAGGCACTTCACCACAGTTTCAACTTCAAGACCCCCTGATACTCACCTATGCTCATTGAAAGCTGTATTCTATCAGCAAAACTGCAGATTTTGAATTAACTATAAAGGATATCTCTTCTGCAAGGAACTATTTTGTACCTCTTTTCAAAAAAAACAACACACCACATGGACTCTATAGACTATGCTTGACTGCTGCAAAGCCTCCACCATGACACCACAGATACAGCTTTTTTTCATTCCCAGCTATCCAACATAATAGAAATCTAAGATATCTTCCACCTACTCAGAAATACAAATAATAAGTAATTGGACAAATCTGTTCAAATCCTTTAAAACTGCTCTCTCTAGAAACCATATATTTCAATTCAGGCCTATTAGGGTCACCTAAAGGTATATACCCTCCCAAGAGAGATGTATTAACTGCAAAGAAAAGCTTTAAGATCAAAGTTTTGTTCAATTTTCCCAACTTCTGCTTTTTTTTAAATAAATGGAATTATTCTTCCTTTTCCCATTTCATTTGCCCAGTTACTGTCCTACTTTCCAGAAAGAATGCAATTCTATTCTAAACTGTCTCTTGATGCCTCAAAGGGCATTCCATTTTATAAGCTGTGACAGTAAGGGTAGTCGGCATTTTCATTGCAATATGCATCACAGCCAAATTCAATTAAATCTTTGTCATTTGAAAGGTATCGAAACTATATATATATATATATATATATATATATATATATATATATTTAAGGCTAATGTCTACATCTAGCTATCTTTGGCCATGAAAAGCTGCATTTAGCTTTGTCCCATCATCAAGCTTCAATTGCTATGGACTAGTCTAATATTCTCACAGCTGCTATCCTATTGAACTTAAATGAGATTTTAAATTCTAAGAAAGCAGTCCAGTGATTCTAACGGTTACCTGGATTTGCAAGGCTGAGAGTTAAAATCCCTCAACAGTAAGTTGGAAAACTGAATTCAATAAATCTGGTAATTGGAAGCCTAGTATCAGGCCAAGCTCCAGTGAAACTTGACAGACTCTTATTGAGGAACAAATAGTGCCCTAATCTCATTCAGGAAGGTAACCTTTCCCCCTTACCTGGTCTAGACATGACAAAATAAGGTTGACAGTTAACATCTTTGGACAACTAAGGATCAATAAACATCAACCCTATTAAAACTATTTGAAGCTAATTTTGAGTCATGGAATTTTACAGCACAGAAACAGGCCCTTTGGTCCAACTCGTCCATGCCGACCAAGTTGCTTACCTGAACTAGTCCCATTTGCCTGTGTTTGGCCCAAATCCCTCTAAATCTTTCCTATCCACTTACCCATTTAAATGCCTTTTAAACATTATAATTGTATCTGCCTGTACAGCTTCCTCTGGCAGCTTGTTCCATATACCCACCACCCTCTGTGTAGAAAAAGTTGCCCCTTATGTCACTTTTAAATCTTTCTCCTCTCACCTTAAATCTATGCCCTCTAGTTTTAGATTCTCCAATCCTGGGAAAAAGAGTCTGTGACCATTCACCTTACCCAGGACCCTCATGATTTTATATACCTCTGTAAGGTCACCCCTCAGCCTCCTACGTTTCAGGGGAAAAAAAGCCCCAGCCTATCCAGTCTCTCCTTATAACTCAAGCTGTTCAGTCCTGGTAATATCCTTGTGAATCTTTTCTGCACCCTTTCCAGCTTAATGACATCCTTCCTGTCGTTTGGCGACCAGAACTGCACACAATACTCCAAGTGTGGTCTGACCAACATTCTGCACAGTTGTAACATAACGTTCCAGCATCTGCAGTCTCTTGTGTCCTAACTCTTGTACTTGCCTTCAATGTCCTGACCATTGAAGGCAAGTGTGCCGAACGCCTTCTTCACCACCCAGTCGCTACGTTCAAGGAACTATGTACTTGTATCCCTTGGTCTCTGTGTTCCACAACACTCTCCAGAACCCTTCCATTTACTGTGTAAGTCCTGTCCTGGTTTAACCTACCAAAATCAAAATGCACTTGTCCAAGTTAAGTTCCATTTGCCATTCCTTGGCCCACTTTCCCAGTTGTTCTAGATCATGCTATTATCTTAAATAACCTTCTTCACTGCCCACTAAACCACAAACTTTGACATCACCCACAACTTTCTAACCATGCCAATTACATCATCACCCAAATTGTTAATATAGATGACAAACAACAGGGGACCCAGCACCAATCTCTGTGGTACACTGCTGGTCACAGGCCTCCAATCCTGACCTTTCACTAGCTACCTCTGATTCCTACCACCAAGCCATTTTTGTGTCCAATTTGCTAGCTCACCCTGAATCCCATGCGATCTAACCTTCTGGACCGGCCTACCATGTGGGACGTTGTCAAAGGCCTTGCTCAAGTCCACGTAGACAACGTCTACCGCCCTGCCCTCGTTATTCCTCTTGGTCACCTCTTCAAAAAACTCTATTAAATTTGTGAGACATGATTTCCCATGCACAAAGCCTTGCTAACTATCCCTAATCCATCCTTGCCTTTCCAAATGCAGGTAGATCCTATTTCTCAGAATCCCCTCCAGTGACTTTCCCACCACTTACATTAGGAGCAATATAAAGATTTAATTTCCCATTTCCCATCATCAGTACTGCACATCACCCAACAAACTCGGAATGGTTCCACCACTGCTGACAATCCATCAAGGATGAACGTGACCACCCAAAGATTTAGCCCTCAGTGGCCAACTATCAGTAAATCAAACACATTTGAAACTGAAATTATATATTATACCTTCAACCATATTTCAGATTTGCAATATTATAGTTAATGTTTCATTATTTGGTATAGTTTTAATGATGTATGACTTGCAGTAACTCCCAGTACCCATATTCTACATTAGAAGTTTTTCTGTCATAAGTGCTCTTTGAAACGACATGGCTTTTTCCTTAACCACTGCATTATCTTACATTTGCTCACTCTGGAAAAAAAAAACACAGTTCTGACTGCAAATTAAAGAATTGCTTCCTATTCATGATGCTTTCTGACAGTAAACTATAAACAACATAAATCCATGTATCTCATCAGTACTGCTATACCAGTGCAAAACTTCCTTGCTGTGAAATCCTAACTGGAGAAATAATAGCTAACACAAACTTCCTTTATAATATCACTTAAATCAGGATCTGTAGTCTGATCCAGAAAAATGTCTTTGTAGTTCATTACAACAGCATGGAATCAGGTTTTAAACCACATCGGAAGTGATCATTTCGCCCATTGTATCAGTTGGGTGAAATAAAGCAATCTGGGCAAGTCCAAATATCTAGTTAGCTTTGTAAGTTTATTACTCTTTCACTCCTTGCAGGTTACAGCAGTTGTGCATAATTGAAGCATTTTTTCAACATGATGAAGATTTCAACCTCTGCTAGTCGTTCAAGTAGTGAATTCCAGACTGCCACTAGGCCTGAGTGAAAAAATATTTCTTCTAAACTTGACTATAACCCTTCAACACATTAAGTCTAAATACCCAATTAGTAACCTCTCAAGCTAATGGGAAACTACTTCTCATTCACTTTATGCAGACTAATCGTAATTTTATACACCTTAATTGTAAGGCACCCTCAACACAAAAACAAGTACTCATCTGTTTGTCACCACACTGCGGAACGAGCGGACTACCATTCCATTATCTATGCTGTGCTCTGCTATTCCAAAAATAATTTGTAATTGCATTCTATTCAGTAAGAACCAAGAGGAAAATGTGAAATAGGTCACTTGCCTGCAGCTCAATGAAAATAAACATCTTCACTGGAGATAGCAAGTCAAAAGCTTTGTACAGATGGCTTGTTACAGATAAGACTATATGATGGAGACATCCATTAAAGCTATTGTTTTCTTCAACCCTGACGCTAACACACTTTTACTATGGTTCCTGTACGATAAAGGGAAGTCAGTGTACTTGGAATGGCTATTGCTAATACAGATTATTTTTTTCATTACACAATACCAAAAAGCATCTGACCACATGATCACCTTTTTATCCCGTGGCTATCTTCCATGCAAATAGAGAAGAAATGTCAAATCAAGTAAAAAAAAAATGAAATGTCCTTTTTATAACACAGGCAACCGTGCTTTCCAGATACAAGGAAAATATTTTTATTTTGAAAATATCACTTGAACAGAAAGCTGATCTGATCTTGCATTTGTCAACACTGGATGCTGGACGCACATTAAATTTGTATTGCCAGTAAAGGAGGTGACCAGACCTTGCTTAACAAAACATACTGGTCACATAGTTAAAGCTCCTTCATGCTGACTGAAGCGGACAGGCTCCTTGCTCATTCAGAATCAGACTCGTCTTATACTATAAAGCTTTCTTTTCTCCAATCACAAAATTTCCATAATTCTTTCACGAGACAGATCAGCTGCTGCATCCAAGAGACCAAGAAGTTTAATTATGTTCTTAATCCATGATCCAGCTGTCCACAACAACCTACTTCTGAGTCTGCTGGCCTGGACTAACATGAACCACAACTCAAAGTGACAGATCAGTCATCAAGAATGAAGTTATACATTCAAAATAGAAAGATTAACCCTATAATTTACCTTGGTGACTTAGCAAATACTGGAGGAAACAATGACCAGTGCCGATCAATAGATAGCTTTGTTACAGTATTGATTAAAAATCAAAGTGCAACAAGCCAAAATCCTTGGATTATTTTGGTGAGAGCTGCATATATATCCCAAGGATAGCATAATGCACAAATATCCCAAGTATAGCTTAATGGGAACCACCACCATCTTTGTCCCCCTCCCATCTTGGTTCCATCCACCCACCACATACACAGTTCACCCACAAGCTACCACCCCGCCCCTATCTGGTTCTGGCTCCACCGACCATTCATCTCTCCCCTCATGGTTCCCATTATCACCTCCTTTATTGATCAGATTCCAGCACTGGTCACCCCTTATGTTCCTGCTTATCTCCCTCCAGTAGCTGTCTGCAACCTTCACACTCCCTACCCCTACCTCACTCCATATGCCTCTCATTTTTTTTCTCTGTCTGCCTCCATCTATCATTCACCTGCCATTGCCTCCCAAAACCATCTCCCGTCCCCTTCCCTACCTGGCAGAACCTGCCTGTCAGCTTTCATCCATCCTCAGTCCACCAATCACCCCAGACACCAGTCCCACCACTCCCCTTTCTTTACGTTGATCGTCTCCCCTCTCTCTTAGTCCTGATGCAGGGTTTCGACCTGAAACATCAACAATTCCTTTCCTTCCACAGATGCTGCTTAACCTGCTGAATTCCTCCAGCAGATTGTTTGTTGCATCAAAAATCATCTTCAGCAGCTGTTACCTGATGCAAAAGCCTGTTGATACCTTTACCACAACTCTATTAAATTCTGTATCTCATACCAAGTATCTGGAGAAATAAGCAACATTTCTCAAAGGTGCACTTGCACATTTCCCAACTGCTATTTTGTGAGCTGTAATCGCTGATAATAGTTTTAATTTTTTTGAGAACACATGGAAATGTTTGGTGAATTATGATATCAGAAAGTCTGAACTTCAAGAGTGGATGATCTGTAAGGGATTTATGGAGATGTCCCCACCTTCATTCAGATTTACTCGCTGTCTATCACTGTATTTTTCTCTTCAACTAAAACCCTGCTTTAATTCCTCAGAGAATGCAATAACAGTTCAATTCTACTAGTGGGTAAATTGCAATCATGCAAATTGTGACATAACTTTAAATGTTTTTGAGAGAAGTCTTTCTCTCAGCCATCTCTCTTTTTATTTTGTCACTGAAATCTGGGAACAGCCCAAGAACAGAATTGTTAATAACTATGGACAATGGCTTCTGAAAATTTACTCCCAAGTTGTGACAAAGAAATGGAATTTCACCAATTTGTTCTCAGTAAAACATGATACGATATGCCTCTTTACTCTTCTACCAGAATGCTATCCAATTCTCTGCCATACTGATGATTTGAAGAACTAATTAAGATTCTCAGGGACAGGGAGGCACTTACATAAGAAGCAATAAACTATAAGAGGATAAAGGAGAAGACAGATACACATTAACAGCCATTATATTTCTGCCATTACATAATTTAAGACAATAATGTAATACAGATGACTGCCCTTCCTCTGATAATCCGGAGACACAATTACATAAAAACACATCATGTATTTCAAAAATCCTTCATGTTATCCAATCATTTTTTGAACACAAGAGATTTCCCGAGGCAATGTCACAGACAAAAAAAATCCAAATGCTTATTGAAATTAAAAACTGAATGGCATAACAGATGAGCTTGCTGTCATTTTGTGTTTATAACATCGTTCATTCTAAACTCAGCAGGCCAATCAACGCATAAACATTTTAAAGTATTCACTAAATGAGACAGCAAAAACATTCTCCACTGCTGCTCAAAGAATTTTGGAAAATAGAAAGCCAAAAATTTACAGAAGAATCTCCTGTCTTTATTCCCATCCTTTGTAGAAATGAACATATAATACGATAAAAAATTTTGATCAATTTTTTTTTAACTCATTCAAAAACTTGTGGGAACTGAAATACCTCACACAAATTTAAGCATTTAGAAAGCATGCCAAGGCATTGAACAAGGTAAAAGATTTACTTTAACATTACCAGAAATAAGGAAATTTGGTTATCTAGATAACATAGGGAAACTGGGATTCTTATTGTCAGAGCACCAAAGATTAAACAAAGATTTAATTGAAAATAAAAAAAATGGAAACCCTGGAAATCTGAAACAAAAAACAAAAATGCTGGGAACAATCAGCATATCAGACAGCATCTGCAGAAAGAGCAATTGAGTTAATGTTAAAGGTCGAAGACCCTTCATTGGAACCAGAGCTGACCAGTTGAGGGTTTCATGAGAACAGTTAAAGAGAGAAAGCAAAGAACAAGACATGTCAGGTAAATATTTTTTAGATGTTTATTTGTTGACTGCCCTGGTGAACCTGAAGTGAACAATGTCATAAAGACCTGCATTTCACAGATCAAACAAGTTTATTTTCTTTCTCTCCGGCATAAAACTAATAATCGGTTTTAATCATGTGAACAAAAGGGAGAAAATGTTTCCAACAACAGTGTGATAACAATGGAAGACATAGAAACAAGATAACTGGCAATGAAACCTGAGGGAAAATATGGATAAAAATGTCTTACAAAGGAAGTTGTCATGCAGATACATTTGGCTGGTAAGCAGTTCCATAATAATTCTCAAAAGGAATTAGACAAATCCTTGAAAAAGAAATATCTATACAGCTACTGGCAATGAGGACTTGGACCGATTGGTCAGCTTCATCAAACAGATGGGAAGTACCCTTCTCCCGTATTGTATGACTCTAGCCTTGAAATACTGCATCTCTAAACCTGCCTATAAATTTCACTGTTTTCCCAGTTGAGAAAGTCTATGATTCAGTCCAGAAAATCTCCTCCCTTGCCTCACTTAAGGCAGACATAATTTGTCACTTGGGCTTCGCTCTCTAGAATTTCCTCCCTAAATTACTCCATCTTTCCATCTTTTTCTCCTGAAGTCGTTCCTTAAATCCCAACACATGCAACAGCTTGTGGTCACCAATACGGTTCCTTCTCTGGAGTCGGGACTTACTTGACCTTTGAAAAGTAATTTGGGATATTGTTCTAAATTCAAGACACTGTAAATGCAATCTTAACTTGAGAAAAAAATAACTGGCAAAGTAGAATTCAACTGTGTATCTATGGAATTTCAAAGAGTGATGAAGTCTCAAGCATGTTATCAAAACTTGAAACCCATAGGATAAAATGGGCAATGGCAGAATGATTACAAAACTGTGTACTGGGTAGAAAATGGACACCTGTGGTGAATGGCTGTTTTATGGACCAAAGGAACGTTCACAGTGAAATTCCCCAATATACATTGATGGTTTGGACCTTGGAATACAGGGCACATTTTCAAAATCTGCCAATGGCACAAGATGGCAGAGCTAACAAGGAGGAAGGTTGCAATGGACGTGGATCTAGACAGCCTCATGTAATGAATTAACAAACAAGATAAATCTTAACGTGGAAAAATGTGTGACTAAATATTGTCTAAAGAAAAATAAGGAGGCAATAAACAAATGGTGCAATTTTAAAATGCATAAATATACAGACTTGGAAGTGTTTGTCCACAAACCTTTGCAGGGTTTTTGCAGGACAGTTTAACAAAGCAGCTGATATGGGTCACTGGGCATATAAGCATAGGCTGCGAGTTCAACAACCTATATAAAGCACTGGATTGCCCTTAGGTAGAAAGTTGTTCACAAGACTTGGAATCCCACTTTAGGAAAACCATGGTGGTTTTGTGGATGGTATGAAAGGTATTTAGAGCAATGGTTCCAGAGTTGATGGATTGCACAGATACAGCAGAGAAGGCTGAGTTGTATATTTTAGAGCAGGAAAAAAAATCTAGTAGGAGATGGAGAGGAATAACGTCATGAAAAGTTTAAAGAAAGTGAATAGAGAGGAACTATTTTGAGTGATCGAGGGACATTCAAACTATTACAAGAATAAGAGATACAAGGAAAAGCTTTTTATGTAATGTGGAATGCACTGACTGAGAGCATGGTGACTACAAATTCAAAAGATAATTAGTGAAAGACCAAAGAGAGAAAAAAAAAGCAGGAACACAGGAATGTGGAACTAACTCAGTTCTTGGAATGAGCTAATTGGTTGTTGAGCGACTGCAGACTTTAAGGGCACATTGACTTCTTTCTGCACTATACTATTATACAATTAACAGAAAATAAAAATAGTTAATTTTATTTTGGAGGAACCATCTTGTGTCTCCAAAAATGGTTAATATTTGGAGTTTGTGTTTCTGCTTCTATTGTGAAAATGGCAATTAAACCACATCATGGCTCTTTGTGGCTGGAAGTAATAAATGCTGTCAAGTGACATTCCCTTGGAAAAGAAAATAATTTTTTCTACAATGCCCTTTATTCCTGATTAAAAATGATCCTGTCGAGGGTCTCCCTCTTTGGAAACATACAATGCTGAACTGCAGAACTATAGAGTAAGGGAGTCAAGAAAAAATATCAAAATAGAGATAGCCACAGTCGTGCTGAAATAAAAAAGGTGGTCAAAGATGACTCAATAACTTGAAAAAGGTTTCAATTTCAGATGTTGTGCAAAAATCCAACTGTGGTTCTATGGAATGCAGTGAAAAAACCCTGGTATTTTGCATTCCATTATTCACCCATAAAATTCCAAGCTCTTTACTGAGTTCTTTGCTGTTTGCTTAATATCTGTTCAAGTTTGATAAGATCAAGTTGGGTATTTTAATGGAATTGTATCTTTAAATACAGAGCAATTAAGAACTCCCTGCAAAAATATGCACTTGGATCAGAAGAGGACATGTCATGTAATCAAACAGGAAAGAATCAACTGCCTCCATTCCTTTTGTCCTGTGCTTCTGTCTTCTGCTCAATTGATAGGCCAGCCTTCCACATAATCCCATTCACTCTAAATGCATGTGCACTCACTCTCACACACACATGCACACACAGTGCAGGTGCAGCCCTCAAAGTGATGTCTGACTATATTACACATCAACAGGAAATAGGATACTTTGACTTATGGCCGAAGTTTTAAACTTCTGTACAGCTTTCTACATTTAGCCATTTTCAATACTCTAAAGTGCAGATGAGTAAAATGATAATGCTTTACCGGTCACCATCCAAGTTCCTCAATGATGGTAGTATCTGACGGAAGCTGGTGTTACGGTCAAGTTTTGGCTGGCTCTTAGTTCGTTTGATAGAGCCTTTTAACCTTTTACTGAAAAAACCCTGCAATAAAGGGAGAAGAAAAAATATTTAGCACTTCAAATCAATCAAATCTAAGTTGATCTATGAAAAACAAACGATGCTTGGAATGTATTAGTTGGATAGTTGTTAAAAATAAGAAAACAAAATATATTGCTTTTGTTCTCAACATAGAATACTCTCCATTCAATCCTCCAGACTCAAGGCCACAAATATACATCCACAATTGATAACATTTATGTATGCCGAATTAAAAATCCATGATTTTTCCAATTAAAGATGATTAACAGTATTTGTGCTAAAGCCTAAAACATAATAAATATTGCCCTCTGCAACTGGATCCTTGACATCCTGACCAACAGATCACAATCAGTAAGGATATGCAACAACACCTCCAACACGATTATCCTCAACACTGGTGCCCCACAAGGCTGCATCCTCGTCCCCCTACTTTACTCCCTATGCACTCACAACTGTGTGTCCAAATTCTGCTCTAACTCCATTTACAAGTTTGCAGATGACACCACCATAGTGGGTAGGATCTCAAACAACAAAGAGATGGAGTACAGGAAGGAGACAGAGAGCCTAGTAGCATGGTGTCAAGACAACAACCTTTCCCTCCACGTCAGCAAAACAAAAGAGTCAGTCATTGACTTCAGCAAGCAGGCTAGAGTGCATGTCCCTGTCTGTATCAATGGTGCTGAAGCAGAGATGGATGAGAGCTTAAAGTTCCAAGGTGTAAATATCACCAACAATTTGTCCTGGTTCAGCCACGTGGACGCTATGGCCAAGAAAGCACACCAGCACCTCTACTTCCTCAGAAAGCTAAGGCAATTCGGCATGTCCCTGATGGATCTCACCAATTTTTACAGTTGCACCACAGAAAGCATCCTATCCTGATGCATCACAACTTGGTATGGCAACTGCTCTGCCCAAGAGCACAAGAAATTGCAGCGAGTGAAATTCCAGTCCATCACAAAAACCAACCTCCCCTCTTCTGACTCTGTCTACACTTCACACTGCCTTGGGAAAGCAGCCAACATCATCAAAGACCAGCCCCACCACACCCCCCCCCCCCCCACAAACCCCCATCTCATTCTCTTTTCTCCCCCTTCCCATCAGGGAGAAGATAAAAGTTTGAGAACATGTACCACCAGGCTCAAGGACAGCTTCAATCCCACTGTTATCAGACCCTTGAACAGCCCTCTTCTAAGCTAAATATGAACTCTTGATCTCTCAGTCTACCTGGTCATGGCTCTCGCACTATATTTGTCAACCTTCATTGCACATTCTTTGTAACTTTAACACTATATTCTGCATTCTGTTTTTTTTTCCTTCTGTACTACCTCGAAGTATTTATGTATGAAATGGTCAGTCTGGATAACATGCAAACAAAAGCTTTTCACTGTATCATGGTACATATGACAATAATACACCAATTACAAAGTAACAAAAACTTAACAGAAACAGCCAGTGCTGACACTAATCCTCTGAGTCTAAAACAATATGCACTTTATAAGGGTGGCAAAAGAATTGGGTTGTGGAAAGCTACAGCACTTGTACTATAGTCACCGCAGCATTCTCCAGTGACTGTCTAAATATAGACAAAATGGGTTTACTTGCAGAAATTTTCATCCTCAAGGTTCATGCATATACATATGTCCTTAATATGTATATTATTGCAGAGGGTGAATTGAAAACCGTGCACGTGAAGTATCTGGGTCAATGTAGTTTTCTTTATGCTATCTGTGCATGTGGTGAAAAGTTACAAAACTAATTGCAGGTGGATTGCAGAGGACCATCTCCAACATCAAAACAGCAGCTGGCCAGGAACCTTCTCCACAGTAAGCAGTAAGTACATACAAATCAATAATGGGTATATTACCTTGACCTACACGGACTGCACAGCATTCAGAGATTTATTGTTACTGTGGTGGCATCCTGTGGTGGAATGCATCACAGAGTTAACTGTTCCAATTTACCAGCACAGGTGCAGAGAAGAAAAAGCTCCAAGCTTGAATTTCTCACTGCCGGGATCATGAAAGTCACTTCACTTTTAGAAAATCAGTACCCATTAAGTGATTCCCACATCAGTTATGTCTATAAGAATAAACAGTTAGCAGGATAGCAGGGTAGAAAGATAGGAAGCATATAAAATCAATAGGTAGTATCTTGCTTTTAAATTTCAAACTACTTATTCCTTTCATTCTATTCTCATATGCACAGATCATAAATCCCACGATGTGGGCCTTTAAGGTTGTACGTCCATGATTTACTTTACTCCACGGAAATTTGCCAATTCCAGATCCCGTTAGTGGCATGTCATTATGGTTTAGCATAATATCTGATAAAGAAAGGTAGAATCATTCAGAGCATGACAGTACATGAGATCATTCTGCCTGTAATGGCTCTTCATAAGACTTTGCAATTAATCCCACATCCATATTCTATCCCAAGAGTAGTGCAAATTCAAGTAATCTCCCAATTCCTTTTCGAAAGTTAGGATTAATCTGCTTTCAGGAGCTACGTTCCAGATGTTCTGATGATGCTGGAGGAACTCAGCAAGCCAGGCAGCATCCGTGGAGAAAAGCAGACGGTCAACAATTCAGGTCAGGACCCTTCTTCAGGACTGAAGATAGGAAAAGGGGAAGCCCAATATATCGGAGGGAAAAGCAGAGCAGTGATAGGTGGACAAAAGAGGGGAGGCGGGGTGGACACAGGGTGGTGATAGGTAGATGCAGGTAAGAGATAGTGATAGGCAGGTGGGGGGAAAGAGGGGAGAGCAGATCCAGCAGGGGATGGGTTAAAGGTCAGAAGAGAGAGGAAAAGAAGGCTAGGAAAGAGAAGAAGAGAAGAAGCAAGGTGGGGTTGGGGATTACCTAAAGCAGGAGAATTCAATATACATGCCATTAGGCTGCAAGGTTCCAAGACGGAAGATGAGCTGCTGTTCCTCCAGTTTGCGCCTGGAATTCTCCTGGCAGTAGAGGAGGCCGAGGACTGACACATCAGTGATAGTGTGAGAGGGGGAGTTGAAGTGACTGGCAATGGGGAGATGCAGGTTGAGGTTACGGACAGAGCACAGGTGTTCTGTGAAACGGTCACCCAGTCCGCGTTTGGTCTCACCAACGTAGAGGAGGCCACACTCGGACCACTGAATGCAGTAGATGATATTAAAGGAGGTGCAGGTGCATCTCTGTCTCACCTGAAAGGACTGTTTGTGTCCTTGGATGGAAGTGATGGAGGTGGTGTAGGGGCAGGTGTTGCACCTATGGCGGGAACAGTGGAAAATTGCCAGTGTGGGAGTGGGATAGGTGGGGGTGAGGATTGAACTAGGGACTTGCGGAGCGAGCGGTCCTTGCGAAAGGCAGAAAGGAGTGGGGAGGGGAAGATATGCTTGGTGGTGGGGTCCTGTTGGAGATTGCGGACGTGGTGGATACGCAGGCTGGTGGGATGAAACGCAAGGACAAGGGGGACCCTACCCCTGTTGGGTCTGGGAGGGATGGGGGTGAGAGTGGAGGTGCAGGAAATGGCAAAGATATGAGTGCGAGCTCTCTCGACCACAGTCGGTAGGGGGGGGGGGCGGGGGGAGCCCCGGTTAGTAAAGAAGTTGGACATCTCAGATGTCCTGGAGTGGAAAGTCTCATCATGGGAGCAGACATGGTGGAGGCGAAGAAATTGAGAAAAAGGAATAGTATCCTTGCAAGAAACAGGGTGGGAGGAGCTGTAATCGAGGTAGCTGTGGGCATCAGTGGGTTTGTCGAAGATGTCAGTGTATAAGGAATCTCTTGAGATGGAGGTGGGAAAATCAAGGAAGGAGAGAGAGGCGTCAGCATCTGCAGTCCTTTGTTTCTCTTCCAGATGTTCTGGTTCTTTTGCCAATTACCTTCAATTTCTGCTCTCTGGTCCCCCACCTTCCATCACTTGAAAAAGCTTCTCCTTATTTACTCAGCAAAACCTTCATGATTTTGAACACTTCTATCAAATCTCTGTTAACCTTCTCTGCTCCACATACTGTACATCTGAAGCCTTCTACCCACGGAAATATTTAGGTGAGTTTCCTCTTTGTCATTCACAGGACCTGAATCTGTTCTGAAACTCGTTGCTCAGATGTAGCCACTGTAACCTATTTGTCTATTGGTTTATTATTGTTGTCATTTGTACCGAGGTACAGTGAAAAACTTGTCTTGCATACCATTCATACAGATCAATACATTACACAGTGCACTGAGGCAGTACAAGTTAAAACAGTAGCAGAATGCAGAATAAAGTGTCACAGCTACAGAGAAAGTGCAGTGCAGGTAAACAATAAGGTGCAATGTCATAACGAGATAGATTGTGAGGCCAAAAGTCCATTTTACCGTACTAGGGAACTGTTCAATGGTCTTATAACAGCAGGATAGAAGCTGTCCTTGAGACTAGTGGTACGTGCTTGGATTATGATAAAAGCCTCCAATGTCATTCATGTCCTTTAAAGGAAATCTGCTCTCTTTACTTGCTCTGTTCTATATGTAACAATGTGGTTGGATCCAAACTAGACAGAGGGTGTGAATATCTGGACTGAGCTGCCACCCATGGAAGCTGATCGAATTATAACATTTAAAAGGCATTTGGATAGGAAAACTGGAGGGAGATACAGGCTAACGAGGGCAAACAGGATTAGTGCAGATCGGCATCATGGTTAGCATGGACGAGATGGGCCAAAAAGGTCCTGTTTCTGTGCTGTATATTTCGATGATCCTATGATGGTCTGAATTCAAGGGACTATTGAGGAGCACTTATCTGCAACATCGACACTCCACGGATCTTTTATTTTTAAATACTGAAGATGGCTGGGCCTGAGATTTGGTCTTGAGGAAATCCAACAGTGAATTCCTGAGGCTGATTTGAGCATCTCCCATAAGACAACAAGTGGGAACAGCAGCAGACCATGCAGCCCCTCAAGCCTTGCCAATAGAATCATGGCTGATCTGACATCCCTCGTCCACTTTCCTGTCCTTTCCCCATAAATCATGACTCCCTTTCTGATTAGGAATCTATCTCACTGACGCCTAAATATACACAAAGACTCTGCTCCCAACAGCTCTCTGTGGCAAGGAATTCCAAAGACTCACAACCTTCTGAGAAAAGAAATCCTTCCGTACTTCATTCTTAAACAGGTGCACCTTATTCGGAGACCATACCCTCCACCATGAGTAGAAACGACCTCTCAGCAGTTACCCTGTTTTGCTCCCTAATTCTGTGTTTCAACAAACTCCAATCAGTAGAGCCTCAAGTGGTTTCAACTTTCCATATCCAGGATTATCTCAGAGAACATTCTCCAAATCACCTCCAGTGAAGCAATATTTTTTTCTTAAATTGGAGGACTAACAATTTTTACAACATTCTAGATGTGGTCTTACCAGTGGTTTGCGCAGTTGCAGTAAGACTTCCCTCCTTTTGTACTGCAATCCTCTTGAAATATGAGCCAACATTCCATTCACCTCCCTAATTGATCTATAATTTATTTACAACTCATGTATAATTTATATTCTGTATGTTCTCTGTACTTACGTGCCTGTGATGCTGCTACAAGCAAGTTTTTCATTGTATCTGTACCTCACCATACTTATGCACATGACAATAAACTCAACTCGACTTAACAACTGTTGCAGATATATGCTAGCTTTTAGTGTTTCATGCACAAGAACTGACAAGTCCTCTTTTGCAGCTTTCTGTCACTTCTGTCCATTTGAGTAATATTGTTAATTTATTCTTCCATTCAAAATAAACAATTTCACATTTTCCTACATTACGTTCCATTTGTCAACATTTTGTCCAATCACTTAAGCTCTCGATACCTCTCCGTAAACTGTTTCCTCACAACTCACTTTCCTACCTATTTTTGTCTGTCTGCAAATTTGGCTATTGTACATTTGTTTCCTTCTTCCAAGCCATTAATATACATTGTAAACATTTGCGTTCCCAGCAGCGATCCATGCTGCTCCACTGGTTACAGGTTGTCAACCTGAAAACGCTCCCTTTCATCCTAACTTCCTGAATTGCCTATTAGCCAACCCTCTTTCCATACTTAACATAATCTTCAACACCAATCACTTTTCTTGTCAAGATAAGTGGGTCAATCACTCTTCTTGTCAAGAAGACCAGGTGGGCAGAAGAAAGGATTCAAGGATGTTCTCAAAATGCAACATCCTCAATTACACCTGAAAATCAATGGCACACAGCTGCTCAAAGTGCAGAGTGATCATTCAGAATGGCACCGAGAACTACTTGTCCACGTAGTAGCCCATGCACATGAGGGAAAGAGCACAGCACCTCCCAAACTATCCATCCGCCAACCCTGCCAAGAACTTCCCAGCCCTACCTATGGCACAATTAATGGGTCCCACAGTGCCCTCCTCACTCACTTCAGAACCCACAGAACTTCAGTAAAGGCATTGAGGGACCAAATGAAGAAATAAGAAAAATCTCAAGAACAATCCCAAATAATAATTTTCTATTACATAATAACACAAGGAATAGACACAGGAGTCAGCCATTTGACCTCTTGTGCCTGTTCTACCACTCAATAACGTCACAGCGGACTTTTCACTTTAGTACCACTCCTGTACCAATCCTATATCCTTCAGTTCCCCTAATACCCAAAAGCCTATCCATCCATCTCTGTCTTGAAGAGACTCTGTGACTGAGTGACACATCCCTCAAGTTGGGCGTTCCAAAGATTCATTATGCTCCAGGTGCAGAAATTTCTTCTCTTCAGTCCTAAATGGTCAACTCCTTATTTTGAGATTGTGACCCTGATTCACAACAAGCCAGCCAAAGGAAACATCATTCCTGCACCTGTCCTGTCAAGCACCTTGACAACCTTGGTCTGCATCTTTCACAGTCAATCCCTCTGTTCTTTCCATCACCTCCCCCCACATCACCCCACACTCCACTCGACCCACCTTACTTAAGCAACACAAAACATTTTTCTACTTCTGATGGAGAGCACTTGGCCTGAAATGTTGACTCTGTTTGTCTCCCAACATATACTTCTTGTCCTGCTACCTGCTTCCAGTATTCTGTATTTTGTTGTGGATCTCCAGCATCTGCAATCTTTTGCTGTAGCTACTTATCTGTTGGCCATATCATATGCAAGAGAGACTGAATCCTTCCAGAGTTAGAGATTATTCAATCCAGAATTAGAGAGTGAATAACCCAATCCCAAATTATTCAGTTACAGTTTCAAGGGCTTAGCTGCAGAACAGTCTGAGATTCCTGTCACTGTCTTCATCTAGTGAGAATGGATGGTTGCGATAAACAAAATGGCAGTTCAGAATTGAAGCACAGTAGTGTATTATCTTATTCCAATTGCTATTCTCTTTCTGAGAAATACCAATAGAAAGCTTTGAGGCATAAATTTTGATGTTTTCCAATATACTGCAAAACAGGTTTGTTCACACAGACTGATGGTGTGCTGAGAATTACACAAAATGCTATTTTGTATCTAGGCTAGCTAATTAATCACAAAACCAGAAAGCTTATATCAAAAATTAATAACTCATTTGCTCATAAAAGAATCACGTCATCCTTGTAATAGGAGAATAAATTCTTCCGACTGTCTAATTTAAGTGAAGAGATGGTCGTCGAAATAATACATCTTACTAAAACCACACTAAGATTTTATGCAATCTGAGCTCTCTGAACTTATACCATTAGTGTAATGTAGGGCAATGAGAGCAAAACTTGCAATAGACTTTAATAGTCAGCACTGTCTATGTTTAAAGCAAATTGATCCTGAACACCAATGTGATCCAGGGCAAACACATCTGCATTAAATATTTGCAGTGTAAAGAGCTTCAGCTCAGAGTCATATGGTCAGTGGTCAAGGGCAGCAGAGTGTGACTTCATTAGAGGTGGGAAAGGAGTGCAGGAGCCTCAGCCTTTGCAATTGTCTACTGGGCATGAGGTCTTTCAGCTTGTTGGAATGAGAGTGGGGGCTTATGGTGGATGAACCAACTGACCATGATTGTGTAGTATAGGAAGCCAAACAAGGTGAGGGGAGCAAATAAGAATATTGTGCCAATGGGGGACTGAACATTGAGGGAGCTTGACACTGTCCTCTGCAGCAGGAGTCCAGAAGACTCTGTTGTATACCTGGACTCAGGGCTTGGAACATTAACAGTGGGATGGGGAGGATCCAGTCACTGCAATATGTGTAGGTACAAATGCTATGGGTAGGACAAAGAAAGAGATTCTGCACATTCGAGAGGAACCTGGTACCAAATTAAGAATAGAATTTCAGAGGTCTGATTCTGTTGATTGTTACCTGAGCCACATGCAAAATGGCATAGAGCAAATCAGATTTGAGAAATGAATATGCAGTTCAAAGACTGGTGTGGTAGAAGTATGTTGTGGTTAATGGGGCACTGGTACTATGGGAATGTGGAAGTTGTACCATTGGAATGGGCTACACCTGAACAATGCTGAGACCAGTACTTTCACAATATGCAAAACAGAAAGGGTTTTAAAATAAACAATAAGGACAAGAGATCGAAGTTGCAAAGATATGGCAAATCAAGAAGGAAAGACGAGGCTAATGAGAAAGGTGTTAATGTGGAAACTAAAGAAAGACTGCAAAAGTCCAAAGAGGAAATTAGCAGATAAGGCTGGAGTTTACAGAATAATAATTTTAATTCTTCCAGCACTACTCCAGGTTTCAATGTACAATGAGGCCCACCGACATAGGGCCAGTGGGTCAGGCAGCATCTGTGGAGGGAAAGGAATAGTTGACGATTCAGGTCGAGACACTGCATCAGGAATTTATGAAAGGGAAATCATGTTTGACAAATCTTTTGGAGGTTGTTAAAGTTGCAGCAAGCAGAAAAGAGAGAACCAGTGGATAGCATGTATTTGGCCCTTCAACAGGCCTTCAATAATGTGCTACACAATGTGGTTACCAAACAAAATTAAAGCACATGAGATTGTGGTAATATACTGGCATGGATTGAGAATTGGTAAATATACAAAAAACAAAGTAGGGAGCCTGTGATTTGTGGGGCTCTGCCAGAGTTGGTGCTGGGGCCCCAGTTGTTCCTAACCTACATCAATGATTTGATGAGGGGATCAAATGTTTCAGGGGATTTCGGCAGGTTAGGCAAATGGGTGAGGACAAAGCAGATTGAATATAGAAAAACATGAGGTCATCCATTTTTGTACAAGATATAGAAAGGCAGAGTATTTTTAAAATGGTGAGAGTTTGAAATATGTTGGTGTTCAGGGGTACCTGGCTGTTCATGAACACAAATCATAATGTTATAGGTACAGAAGACAATTAGAAAAGGCCATGGTGAGACCACAACTGAAACAATGTAATAACTAAGGAAGGATACACTTTGAATAGAGGTAGTGCAGTGAAAATTTTCCAAATTGACTGCTGTGTTGAAGTTGTCCTGTGAGAAGAGATGAGGCAAACTGGGCGTAAGTGCTCCAGAATTTAGAAGAATGAAGATGATCCCATTGCAACAAACAAAACTCTTATGGGACTTGACATGATGGATGCAGGGAAGATATTTCCCTCCACTGGGGTGTCTAAAACCAGGGGAGATAGTACCAACATAAGCAACCTGCCATTTGTAACAGAGACAAACAGAAATTGCTTCACCCAAAGCATGACAAATCATTGGAACAATGTACCCAAGAAGATTGTGGAGACAAGTCCCCAAATATATTCAAGTCAGAGACATTCAATTTTTGGATATTAAGGAAATAGAGGGATTTTTATGTCAGTTGAGTACAGTGACTTTGAGGTAAAAGATTAGGCATGATCTTACTGATGGTCAGTTAACAATTTCCCCATTCACCTTGCAGAATAGATCCCCTCCAGCAGCAAGTTTATCAGAGTTGAGGTGTAATATTGCAGTAAGAAAAGTCGGAATGATGACACAGCCTTCTTGCCTGACCCCAGGCTGTACTGGGGTTGGATATATTGTGGACCAGTTGATTTGAATCACAGCTTGGAAGCCATTATGTAGCAAGCAGAAGCTGCAAGTTTCTGAAGGCAACCAAAGGATTATCCATCGTCCCTTTTCACTGAGAGAATCAAATGCTTCAGTAAGATCAAAAAAGAACATATACAGTGATTGATACAGTTCCCTGCACTTTTCCTGCAGTTGTCACATGCTGAAGATCATGTTTATTGTGCCTCTCAATAGATGGAATCCCCACTGTGATTCAGGGAGCAGCTCTTCAGTTTCTGGAAAGAAGTCGTTCAGGAGACCCTTGCAATGAACTTCCTGGTGGCAGACAGTAGGGAGATCCCTTGGTCATTAAGTTTTGTTTCCTTTCCTGAAGATGGTCACAACATTTCTTAAGTCCACTGGCATATTTTTGAATGACAGCACAAAAGCAGGCCCTTCGGCCCAACTCGTCCATGCCAACATTTCATTTTCCTCTTCACTGATGTGGGAGATGAGTCAATGAATACGTATTTGAAGTACCTTTCCATCAACCTTTAAAACTTCAGCTGCGATGCCATCTGCTCCAGAGACCTCCTTGTTTTCTCAGTTGATATATGGGCCTTCTAGCTCCATGCCTGAATGGGATGGCAGCTAGACTGGGTTGGATAATATGCCATGATACAGAGTCAAGAACACTCGCATCAAGGATAGACTCTTGGCTGATGATTTCTTCAAAGTGCTATTAAAAGTGGACACCAACTGCCTCTCAGATAAGTCCTCCTCCGATCTTAGCACTCAGAGGGGTGGCCTCTGCTATAACAGCAGTGAAGAAGAAATTACCCATATCATGACAAATATCATTCCTTGCTGGACTGACCACTCTTAACGAACTGTACATCCATCAGCTTGGCGCAACATATAATGGTGGAAACAGAAACTCTGCTTCCAGAAAGTTTAATGTTTAGGTTTCAGGGATCCCACAAAGAAAGCTCTCAGACATTACTCATAACCAATCTGATGACTCCTAAAGAAAAGATGAAAAATGTCCATTGTGGCTGGATTGCCTTGCAATTTTGCCCTAAATAGCACCTGTGAAGAGACTTTTGGTTTCTCCACCTGAAGACATCAGGATGAGTTCAATGTGAACCCGGGAGATCCAGGAGCTAATTAGCCACAAGCACAAAGCATTCTTGGATCGGAAATTCCACCATATCTCAGGGGGAAAAACAATAATCTGCAGGCACCAGAAGGCTAAGGTATTCTCTCTCAGACAGTAAACAACTTATACAAATAGACTGTTCTGATGAAGTGGCCGCTCCTTTGTTTTCAGATTGGTGGCACACAATACATTTAAAATCAAAAGAAAGCACATATTTTATCTACAAATCTAGCAGAGACAATGGAAACAGTGATAAAGTTCTTCCCTGGGTGTGTCAAGGCCAAAGAAAATATTTTGTTTAAAACCTACAAATTGTTTAACTGAGATATCAAGTGCTTTTTATCCTACATAAAACGCAAATCACTATTTTAATTAAAATGGCCGGAAATATATTTCCATGTTAACATTCAATATGGTTTTATGAGATTCCTTTGTTATAAAAAAACAAAGCATTTCTGATAAAGACTCTGCCTCCTTCAGCCAATGAATCTAAGCATGTATGCATTAAATACAGAACGTGATTTTTTATTTTTTAAGAACAACTGTATCTGCCACTCCATTTGGCAACATGGTGATCTTGTTCCATTATTTTTCTCACCAAACTTTGGAACATTTCCTATCCAAAATAAGGCCTCAACAAGAAAAAAAACTAAAGAAAAGCATATGACAATAACAGTAAACTCTGGGATCAGTCACACCACTTCCATCACGTTCCAGGAACCACAGAGGCCTACTTTTAGACATGGCATAAGTTCAGACCCTCATCAATTAATGTTGGGCCTCAAACTCTGCTCTGTTACTTTCAGACTCCTGGGCTTCCACCAAAGACTATAAGTAATGTTATTTCTGTAATAATACTCAAAACCTCCAAATCACTATAGGCGGTCCCAGGGGAGAAAGACGTGCATTTTCAAGAATTCCTGAAGGCAAGAACTTTCAGAAGAGATGTTGTCCTTGAGAACCACCAGCATTTAGCCATTTGAGTGAAAACAAATCCGGGACTTTGACACATTGTTTTTCAAATGGAGAAGTATGGAAATTACATGCAGATTTGGAATGCTGAACCCATCAGTTTGTCCTGCTACTTCACAGGAGAAGCTCCATCCAGCTGAAATTCACCATCTTTTATGCTTGGGAAATTGTCTCTTAGATCCAACACCAGGTTAAAACCCCGTGATCTGTGACCTCCCCAACCGAACATCCCCTCCCTCGCCACTGAATTTAATGGCGATTGAAGTGCAGCAGACAAAAGCAATGGAGGAAGATAATTACCATTTTTAAAAACTATTTCAGTTGTGTTTTTAAAATTGTTTTCATTTCTATGTGTTTCAGCTCATCTTAGTTCATATACTTATTTTTAATTTTTTTTTGAAATATCTCTGAATGGCAAGGAATTTCAGAGATAATTAAATTCCTACAGCTTTGAGAATCAGACAAATTTGAGACAGGACTTTACCAGCTCTCAAAGCCTTCAAGGATTTTTCAGGAACTTGGTTTCTTTACTTTGCTAATGGAGACCTTACCACCATTCAAGCTACATTGGATGGTTTCGGCCAGTGAGACAAGCACCTCCACATCTGGACCTGGAAGTGATGAGAGAAAGGAAGCCATAGGCAGTGAGTCCAGGCATGTGATCAGGCTACGAGGATTTAGCTCAATTATTCTTTTGTGTTCAAGTAAGAGACAGGTAGTAAAAAAATGGAGGGCTTTCACTGCTTTGCTTTGCAACTCCAAATGAGAAAACGGTCCTTGATTGAGTGAAATAAATTCCATGCATGGTAAAACTTCCTTTCTGTAAAACAGCCATCTTTACCAATAAGACTCCTGGTTTTGCAAAGGGATTACTGGTTTTCCTTGATGAACTATGCTTAAACTGTTCTGAACTCACTCCATTTCAGACTCAGTAGCGGAGAAAACATTTTTAGTCCGTCACTGGATCTTAACTTCAGAGGTTAAAAAACAGATTTTGTCACATCCAGTGTTGTGGGCATTAAATCTGTTGGTCACTTACTTCAAGCTGCAGTTCAGAAAAAAATAAACTGATGTTGTCTGTCTGAGAATGACATGGTTGGCAAATTTATTCATAGGTACAGTCGGCAGCACAGTGGCACAGCTGCTGCTTCACAGCTCCAGCAACCCAGGTTCAATCCTGAACACGACTGCTGCCTGTGTGGAATTTGTACGTTCTTCCAGTAGCCACGAGGGTTTCCTCCCACATTGGTACAGCTGATGCCTCACAGTTCTAGTAACCTAGGTTCGACCGGATCTCTGGTGCTGTCTGTGTGGAGTTTACAAGTTCTCCCTGTGAACCACATGGGTTTCCTCCCACATCCCAGAGATATGCAGGTTAATTGGCCACTGTAAATTGCTCCTTGTGTGTAGGTGAGTGGATGGAAATGAGGGAAGAATAAAAATAGGATTGGTGCAGATGGGTGCTTGGACTCAAGTGGGCTGAAGGGCCTGTTTCTATTGCAGTACAACTCTGTGACATGAGGCACTTAAACATTTTGGGAGAGGTGGAGAATAGTGAAAGAAAATCAAGAATTATTGATCATTACTCAAAAAGATACATCACCAATAATAGTAAAGCACTTCACATGACAAAAAGACAAAGTACCAGGTTAAAAGAAACAAGAACCTATCTTCCACTGGACAAAAAGGACAATTAACAACACAATGTACCTGCTAGCCTAATTCATGCTGAACTAAATAACAGAGATAGGGTCGCTACCCATCCATTTAGTTCTAACTGGTGAAGAGAATGTACCCATTGCTGTTGATGACAAAGGTGAACTACTATTTATATCATGATTAAGGATATGATTTTGTTCTTCATCTTAATTTCAGCATTTGTTACCTAAAAAGTCAATGAGTTCCAGTTGCACAAATTTCTCTTTCGATAGAACATTGCCCTCTTCATTTAATCAGTCTATTATATAAAAAAATACAAGAAAACATGACAGTGATTCTTTTATCCATTATTGCTCTGTTGAAAAATTCCCTTTTCCTTGATAGCCCAGCAGAATAGGCACAGATTTTATGATACTGTACAAAGATGAATTATAACAAGGCATTAAGTCCAAACCCTTGGTCTAATGTGATGGCAACAACTGAAAGCAAACAGACTTATGGCAGTGAAGCGGAGAAGGATAAATGGGGTCAAGCATCAGTCAAATCTTCTAAGAGGTAGAAAAGCAGAGAAATAAATGAGAAAATACTGTAAAATATCTCACTTGTGACCTGCTTCCAACCCTTTTTAACGAGCCATGATTAAATGAATAATCTGCCCCACATTGATTGATGATCCAATCTTGCTTTGTCCCAGATGAGGTAATAAGATATAAAGCAAAGGACAAAAAGATAAAGTTGGGGACGTACACAGACAAAGTGGAAATAAAAATGAAACGGCATAAAAGATTAAAATGTACAAAGACAGAAAAAATATTTACACACTGCAGACACTGCACCTCAATTTGCTTTCTTTTTCAATCTTTTTATTAGTTTTCAAATTAATACAGATCGATATATAGCATCAATATTTATATAGGATATATATCAGGATAACAATCATGGCATAGATAATCATAAAGAACAATAAAATATAAAAAAATCTGTAAATCCAATGATCTCTTAGCAAATGAATATAATATAAAAGAAAGGAAAGAAAAAGATTTATTATATAAATTTAAAAAAAAGAAAAAAAACCAAATCAATAAGAAAAATTATAAACAATATAAACCAAACTGAACAGAAAAATTGCAAAAAAAAACAAACAACAAAAAAAAACTGGGCTAAAATTTCTCGGTAGAAACAGAGCAATATTATGTCATCAAACCTCAATTTGCTTGGCACCTTTCCTGCAGATATACTGCATTTCAAATATTATTCTACACATTCCATTATTTTGCATTCTCTTTGACCTTCTCATCTGTACACACAGTGGAAAACAGAAACAAAAACTACAGAAGCAGAGAATTATAAGGATACAGGTAAAGTCTATTATTAATTTAAGCACTGAATTTAAATTGGTTTTGCTATTACACTGAAATTATAGTATTGCTCCTAAACTGCTGTCAGTAGATGTTTGATCATTCTGGCAAACAAAGCAAAATAAATTACTGGATTCCATTAGATTCAAGACGATTAAGTGAAATCACTACTTTTCTACTCATTACTGACAATGAGAGCACACATGCACCCTTTTACAGATAAATACCTGATTTTAAAAAAACAATTAAAAGAGCCACTTTCATTGGCATTACAATGTACAACTACTGTTGCAGATCTATCAAGAGTATATATATCCCATCTATTGATTTACAGGAAGATCAAGTCCTATCTCAGCTACCATCCTGGGACCAAAGTGGGACTGCTTATTAATTCATAAGTCTTCCATTATTGATGGGAAAGAATATTGTAAAATGTGTTGCAACTACAAGTAGTTTCAGATTGAGAAATAGTACCATGAATGTCAACCATTAATTCAAGTGGACATTTCAATATCATAATTGAATGAGTAATAACTAAAGATACAGCAAAAATAAAAAAGCCTTAATATATCAACTTTTACAACGAGTTGAAATGCATGAAAGAAAAAAGGTAATTTGCACAAAGCAAGATCTCACTAATAGTAATGTGACAATGATCATGTAATCTGCTTTTGTGATGTTGGTTGAGGGATGAATATTTGTTCTAGTGAAAGGAAAGACCTTCTCCGTTCTTCAAACACATCTGTGTTGTTATTTACATCCAGATGAGATGGAAAACAAAGTCTAAGCGTCTCATCCTAAGGACCAGTAATGTTGGAAGAATAACAATCTTTCAGTGCTACACTAAAGCATCAGATTGGAATCTATCCTCGTATCGCAGAACAACAAATCACTAATTCAGAGGATAAAATAAACATCACACAGTACGTCAAAGGACCAAAAATGGAATAGTTGTACAGCCAATCTATAACAAAGTTGAATGCTGCATGTTGAGATAATCATGGAAATGGAACCGTCCCATTTCCTAAATTAACCCTGTTGAACCAAACAAATGTGGACTGTATATACCGCAGAAGGAGGCACCGATATCCAACAAAGCAATATTATTTATTTAAATATTCTGTGAACTCTGCAAAGAAAAGTCCCTTCTTTCTATTACCATTCTATTAATGTAAAACTTTGGAGCAATCAAATGTTTGAAATCTCAAGCTGTGTTGTTGTATCCTGAAATATCATGAGCCACAGGAGGAAGGACAAGGTTGTGCATTTACATTGAATAAAAGCAGAAAATGCTGGAAACACTCTGCAGGTCAGGCAACATTGGTGTGGAGAGAAACAGAGTTTACATCTGGTGTCAAAAACCTTTCATCAGAACTGGAAAAATGAGAACCCAAACATATTTTAAGTTGCAGAGAGTGGGAGTGGTTGAGAATGCACAGGAATGTCTGTGACAGGGTGCAAACCAAAATTGTCAAGGGAACAATTACCTTAAAAATAGGCAGTTGGACGCAGAAAAGAAAACGAAACAAATTGAAACATAAAAACATACATATCCATGGAGGAGGAGGAGAAGTGTTATCTGAAATTGTTAAATTCACTATTAAATCCTGACAGCTGCAGCATACCCAGATGAAAAATGAAGTGCAGTTTCTTTGAGATTTTGTTGGACATTATTGGAATAATGTAGGAGACTGAAAGCAGAGAAAGCAACATGAGACTGGACCAAAGAAATGAAGTAACAAGAGGATGGAATCTCAGGGTAACTCTTGCAGACTGGACAGTGATGTTCTGCAGAGAGGGCACCCAATCTGCATTTGGTTTCTCCAATGTATAGAGCACATTGTGAGCACTGAATGCAGTACACTAAAAAGGAAGAAGTGCAAGTGAATCACTACTTGACCTGGAAGGACTGCTTGGGCCCCTGGATAACGGGAAGTGATGAAATAAAAGGGCAGGTGTTGCATCATCCTCAGTCACGAGGGATAGTGCCGTGAGGAAGAGAGAGGTTGGCATTGATGGAAGAGTGAACCAGGGAACTATGGAGTTAATGATTCCTTTAGAGGCTAAAAGGAGAGGGATGATGTGTTTGGTGGTGGAATATAATTGGAAATAGTGAAAAATGTTGAGGATAATCCTTTGAATGTGGAGGCTGCTGGGGTAGAAAATGAGGACAAGGGGAAAACTGCCCTTGTCTTGGCTGAGAGGAGAGAGTGTGTGAAGAGAACTGCAATGTATAGAGGAGATGCAGTTAAAAGGTCATTCAACTATGGTAAACAGAAAGCCATGGTTAAGAAAAAAGGAAGACATTTAAAGGCATTGATATGGAATGTCCTGTCATCAGAACAGATGGAGACAGAGAAACTGGAAGAATGGAATTGTGTCCCAACAAGATGCAGGCTGGGAGAAGATGTCGTCAAGATTCCTATGGTAATCAATGGGCTAATAATGATTATTGGTGGCTAAACTATCCCTTGCATTGGAGACAGAGGTGGCAAGAAAGAGAAGTGAAGAGTCAGTTTATGGACTGCGTGAAAGGGAGAGCTGGCTGGAAATTGCAAACATAGGCAATGAAGTTTTCCATTTCTATACAACTGCAGGAAGCAACAACAATATAATCGTCAATGCAAGGGAAAAGAGCAGAGAGAGGGGCTGCCTGGATATTAGGGAAATATGAACTTTTCCATGCATCCAGCAAAGAAATAGACATAATTTGGAACATTGAGCAAGTGAGTGCAATTGAAAGAGAAGTTGTTAAATGTAAGAACGAGTTTTGCAAGGCGAGAAAGTGTGGTAGTGGAAGGGACTGTTTGGGCCTCTGTACAACCAGACAGAACACCCTGAAGTGGGATAGATGTACACAGGGATTGGATGTTCATTGTGAAGATGAATTGGCTGAGCCCAGGAAATCAGAATCTATCAAAGAAACAGAGGGTGTCAAAGGTGTTACAGTGGGAAAGGACCAAACAAGTGAGAAAGAAAAAGGATCAAGGTTTGATCTTGGAGGTTGGGGGACCACCAAGCCAGAGACAATGAATGGAAGTGGTCTCAAGAAATGAGATCAGTAAATGTTTGGGGGCAATGACCTGATTTTCTGTGGTGGGGCCACTATCTATTGTGAAGTACAAGGAAGTGTCCGAGGCCTGACATTGCCAAGATAAAGCTCACTTCCCCAAATTGCAATGTACTGACCTTGTCAGCAGGTTTGATGACCTTATTATAGTTAGTCTTTACTGAGCAGAGTGCTGCAAGTTCAAAGGGGGGGGGGGTGGGTTTGAGTGAGCAAGAGCAGTGGAATTACTGAGATGCTCAATGCTGCATTCAAAGCTGGGATAGTAGACTGAGGATTAGAAGCTGGAAGGAGAAGTCCACTTGGATCTAGAACTCTGAAGACTGAAGGGTTGACGATTTGAGGTGAAGGTGACTATTTCTGACTTCAATATTATTTCTCTCTCTCTCTCTCTCTCTCTCTCCATGGAGGTGGCAGTACCTTCCTGTTCCAATTTCTTTCATTTTTCTATGATGTCTCCATTTGCCTGCTTTTAAGTAGTCGTTCGCTTGACAACTTTGGTCTGCAGCCTATCACAGATACTCCCCCTGTTCTCTCCATTCTTACCCCTTTCTGCAACTGACTTTTCCAGTCCTGATGATGGGTACCTAACCTGAAACATCGACTCTGTTTTGCTTCCCATTGATGTTGCCTGACCTGCTGAGTGCTTCCAGCATCATCTGGTGTTGTTTTGGATTTCCAACATCTGCAGTTTTTTGCTCCAACTGAATTTACATAGTACCCTTAACACATTAAAGCTTCCCAGTGTGACTGACAGGAGCGTAATAGAGAAACGTATGAAGCCTAGTGTGGGGATGGAGGTGGGGGCTTGACTGGCTCATAAAGCAACTCAAGGAACAGAGCCTGGGACTTTTGACTGGAAAGCCTCACTGATCAACTGGGATCTGGCTTCTCAGAAGAAGATTGTGTCTGGAGACCCACCTCTGTAGTTTGAAAGGCAGGTGACTCGCAAGTTCAGATGGTCTTCCTGTCAGCAAAAGCTCTGACCCATAAAAACAACTTGAGTGGAAAGGAAAGAATAAAAAAAAGGAAGGTTTGTGATGCGGGGATAGGAGCACCTGAGTAAATAACAGAGCTATTAATGCCACAAAACAAAAAGGTTTGTGGTGGGACAAATTATGAAATAAAGATGGATATTGATATGAATAACTGTTTCCATGTATCTGCAGACAAATCGATTTACTAACTGGTTAAGCCCTGCTTCCAGACTTACCAACTGTCAAAGATATCTAGCAGATTGAATGGTTTTGAACACTGGTGACATCCAAAGATAAACAAAAACATTCAAAAACTATGATAAACTAAATTATTATATTTTTCCAAAAGAACACAAGCATATACAAACAAGAAATATTAAAAAACAAGGTAAGATAGTTAACTCAGCTCAGCTAGATAACAGATGTAAATTACTTTGTACTTAAGTTTCTGTGTCTTTTTCGCTAAATGAACTCGATAGGCCTGTTCAACTTACAATGGTTCAACCGGCAGATGTCCCAGCCTGAATGCGGAGAAACCTACATGTTTTGTGTTCCTCTGCTGGACTCCACAAGGAGTCATAGTATCAAAGCAGCACAGAAATTCACAGCACCGGAGGTACAAAGCCCACTGTGCCCGTACTGGTCAAAAATGGAAGGTTAATACCACTACCCAGCTCTTGCAAAGTAGGCTTCTTCATGTGCTCATCCAGGTCCATTGTAAATGTTTGGAAGGGTTTATGCCTCCAACACTCCTTGGAGCCCAGTTGCTAGACATCAGTAATCAGCTGAGCACAAGTTCAGAACTTCTGCCTTTGCTCAGCTGGTTTGTAAAACCTACAGACTAAAATCTTTGACAAAAGAGATCAATCTGTGATGTTAACTTTGCTTCTTCTTAAAAGATGCTAAATGACCTTGAGTACCTTGAATCCCTCATCTTTTTTTTCAGAATTCTAGCTTTGCACTCTTTTGTTTATTTATGACATATTTGTAAGTTATCCAAGGAGCAACCAAATACAACCTGCTGTGGGTTCAACACCCCACAACAAGGGGAATCATTGGATTACTGGAAAATATGTGAGCAAATTTGTGCAGACACATAATAAAATCAGAAAATGCTGCAGAATATTTAGCTGGCCAAGCAACTGATCAATGATTTGTCTTTTAATCATAAAAGTATGTAAAGGCTTGTGAGAAGCAAAGCTCCCTCTGTAATAAAAAAAACTAGGATTAATGGAGGATTAGTGTAGATAGGTGGTTGGTGCAGACTTGGTGGGGTGCAGGGCCTGTTTCCCTGCTGCATCTCTCAATGACTGTAACTAACTGCAGTTTGCTGTAAGCACTTAGATTGGTGCGGTAAATCAGAATTTCCACAGGTATTCACCAAACAAATGAGTATTCCCAGCACTTTCTATTTAATTTATGTTTTCTGGCACTCATAGCATTTTGCTTTGTCTGTATTTGCGTTTGTGTAGACACAGTTGCATTTGAGTACATTCACCTTTTTGATCAAACAGAGCTTCCAACCCACCTCTCTGATTGACACAAGAATGGCCACCTAGGGAAGGTGCCAGACAGAGACAGATGCCCACACTGCCATTGTTCCTTTGGGTTGGCATCTTCAGTACAAAATGGCACAACTGGGTAAATCAAAACATAAATTATTTATTTTGAAGTAATCATCAAAATTACTGCAACAAATTACAGGAGGTCATTAATAAAATTGCTGGGCAAATAATTTGCAACTGAAGTTCAACACAAACAAATGCAAGGCAGAAAGAATAGGGAGGACATTGATTACCAGGTGGTTGAAGGACCAATGGAATTGTGGAGAATAATATACCAATCACTGCAGGTTGTGCCACAAATCAGTTAAGGTCTTAAAGAAAGCACTCGGGTTTATTTCTGGAGGGATAGAAAAGCAGGGAAATTATGCTGAATCTGCACTGAACCTTGATTAGGCCACACAGAGCACAGAGTATGAGTATGTTATATTATAGAAAAGAAATAGAGGCATTGGAGAGAATGTAAAGAACATTTACAAGGATTTACCAGAAATGCAAAGATATACATTGGGAAAGGATGAAAAGACTAGGTCTTTATTCTGCAATGGATAAAGATATTTAAGATATTTATTTATTAGTCACATGTACATCGAAACACACAGTGAAATGCATCCTTTTGCGTTACTGAGAACGTGCTGGGGGCAGCCTGCAAGTGTCGCCACTCTTCCGATGCCAACATAGCATGTCCACAGCTCCATATTTAAGGCTTTGAGAGAGTTGATACAGAGAGAATGTTTCCACTTTTGGCAAAAAGCAAAAACTAAAAGACAAAATTAAAAGACTGTCATCTTAAAATCCAATAAGGAATTCAGAGGAAACTTCTTTACCAAAGGGGGACAAGAATGTGGAACTCCCTAACACAGGTAGTGGTTGCAGCAACTTCGGCAGATATTCTTAAGCGGAGACTGGACAAGTGTACAAAAGGAAAGAGAATAGAGGGTGACACTGATATATTTATGCTCCACTGGAGCCTCAGAAAGCTCCAATAGAGCATAAATGTCAGCATGGATAACTGAATGTTTCTGTTTCATATATTCTATGTAAACATTATCCCATATGTATATTCTATGTCACCCTATGTACAAATTATCCTATGTACCTTGCTCCAACAGAAATAACCATCAAGCTAATGAATCAACTTAAAATAACAATTTGATCATTTGTCAGTCAGTCTCTAAAAACAAGCACTGAATTTTAATAAGACATCTTCAACTTGATGGCTTCAAAGTGAATTGATGAAAATAGTTGATGTATTCAAATTCCTCCAGTACCAGACACTCTCTCCCAAAGCAGAACACAAAGAGTTAAAACCATAATGCTTATGAGTGCTGCAGGCCTGGAGACAACAGTACACTTAACCCAAAGCACGAATACATACAAGGGCTGCAGTAGCTAAATACATTATCTGCACATACATTTTCGTGCTGTCAGAGACTATTCATAAGACTATTCATTCTCTGCATGTACACAGACGTAAAATGTTGGAGGACAAACAAGACAGATCAGAAATCAAATATGACTGCCATTTTCACTTTCCCTGGATCCTGGCCTGCTGATCTTTGAAAGAGAGAGAGAGAGAGAGAAACCAGGCTCCTTTCTATTTCGTCAAGGTGCAGTTGGTACACCAATGGTTGATCAATGAACCAATCTGACTGATCACCCATATGGGTATCCAGAAGGTCAATGAACAATCCCAAATCCAAAACCAAAAGCATTAAAAACTTATTTTGAGATGGCATGGGGTATGAAAAAAATTAGAAATGACACAGAGAATGTGTCATTTTAAACTTGAGAAACTGCCTGGACTGACTTTCTCAGGTTTGCCAGTCCAGTGCTCGCAGAAAACATTGTTGTAGAAGCCCCACGTTCCTAAGTGGCTTTCTCATCTCAGCAAACTACTTCATTTAAACACCTTCTCAGCAATCCAAAACATTCTTATGCAAGTCCCCTTCAACATAATGAAACATCGATCATCTTCAGTGCGGACAACATATGTAGGGCCCCTTCTCATTCTCTTCTGCCCCACCTACAACTCAACACCTCACAAAATCAAGTTCTTACCAGGAGAAATGCAGCTCACCAATCTGATTGCAAGGATGATATTTCAAGTATTTCCCCCCCATGACTTCATATCTATTTTAACAAACAAATAAATTCAACTGATCCAATTGAACACAGAAAAATTGTAATGAAACATACCTTCAAGGAAGGCTGCAAACAATACAAGACAAAACATACTTACATTTGCCAAAGGTAGGAATCAGTACAATATCATTATCTGAACTGGAAAAACAGTCGGGCCAATCCATATTGTATAGACTGGTGCAATTATGCAAAACACAGTTTAACCAACTGTCTTTTGGCTGAGCAATAACAAAGTAGCATGGAAATGTATCCATTTTCAGCCACATTTTCAGAAACCCACACCAGCAGATGAGAATTCCAAACGAAAACCCACACCTTCAAGTAGAATTCCACTGTCTACTTGGGAAGGTCAAAGGTCACCTGATCATTTTTTTCCCCACTCTGGAACTCACAGTTAAACTCAAGTCTGCAATTCTGCTCACTTAAACAGTGAAATATTTCTCTCCCAGACGTTGCCATGGCTGGGGACCCCTCCTTAGCAACAGGCACTTTCCATATGGAGCCTATCAGTGCAATCTTTTAAGGCTGAACCAGGTACCCAATTCCTCCTGAATGACTCCCAGTGTAACTGAAGACTGAATTGCACATTCAGAGAAAGAAATCACTTCCTTTCTTCTAAAAATATCAAACCAGGTTTAAAATCTTTCCCAAATCCAATGAAGAAGTTGCTTCAACATTCAACAGCAGAATAAAACGATTAACACGCTGGTAAAAATACAACTGCTTTCAATAATTATCATGGAGATCAAATATAGCTGGACAGGAGTGAACCACACAATCTCTGCAATCCACCTTAAGCCTGCAGCAGCTCATTCATGCAGAACCAGTGTTGAATTACAAGTTAACCATTTACCCGACTGTGCTTCTATTAAAACAAGCCTCAGGTATGAATTTCAGCAGTGACTCATGTACTTATAAAACAAATCCAGTTTAACTGCTGTATTGCAAAGCAGACTTAAAGCTATTCCACAAGAAAATAGTGAACAATCATGAAAAATTTTGCTTGGTGTACTTAAAAACAGTATTCAGGCTGAGAATGAAGTCCACAACCATCCACTGAGAACAAATGGAAAAAAAAAGCAGAGTATTTAAGGTACTACTTGTTCTTGACGATTACCTTAATAGGGTTTGGTCTGCTCATTTGCTTCAAACACTCAAATTTTCTAATTAAAAAACTTAGAACCTTCAATGACAATGTACTTTAATTAAATTAAAAAGCCAGAAAACTACAGTTGCTGGTAATATGAAATTATAACAGTAAATGCTGGAGATACTCAGTTGGTTGTGCAGCATCGGCAGAGAGAGAGAGAAAGAGTTAAGTTTTCATGTCAATGATGAAAGATCATTGTCCCAAAATATTAAACTCTGTTTCTCTCTCCACAAGTGCTCCCTGCCCTGCCAAGTATCTCCAGTGTTTTCTGGTTTAATTTTGAATAAGATGTTGACCCTGTACTTTGAAGATGATGAAGAGGGATGTATACCATTTAAAATGGTTGAGTCTACCACCCTGCTCATATTTTCTACACTGAAATTGCCCAGTCTAAAAAAACAATAAAGTGGGAACCAAGAGCTTAAAATGTAGGCATGGTGTAACCAATTGAATTGGTAGAGTTTAGTTTGGCCCAACAGGACCTCACTGCAAGAGATCAAGCCAGCTCTGGATTGTATGTTGTCATACATACCAATTTATTTTTGCAATGTTATTCTTCTCAGAGTTGACTGGCACTGATGTGTAAAGGAGCAGAGACTCATGCTACACCTTCATGCTGGCGATGTACAGGCCTCAGGTTCAACAGCAGGAACATTTCTGCCAGCCCTAGTTATCCCCACCACTGCTTACATGAGCAATGATGACAAGACACTCACTTAAAGAGGGAAGTGAGCTCAGGCTGAAGCAGGATGGATGATAGGTCCTGTGGCCTCCACTGCTGCTGCCTCTGTCCCTCCAGTGAAACGCTGTCCTGTACTCCTTCAGCATGCAGCCACTGGTAGACATGGTGTAACCAATTTAATTGCTGATTGGGAGTGCGTTGACTGAATTGGAAATTTTGCACCATACCACATCCTAAATGGTGAGCAAATACAGGCAGTCGCCGGGTAAGAAATGGCTTCCGTTTCTGTCCATAAATCAATTTTGTCCATAAGTCGGAAATAGACAAAAATCACTCGATATAGTAACCATACCTCCGCAGTATTGTAATAAACAGCATCAGAAGCACATAGGACTGATAAGAAAGAAAAAATACTGACAATGGAGAGAGGGAGGAAACTCATTCTGCCATTCATAAGAACGACCACATGTAACTATCTCTGACTTTTGAAGCTTGTTCATATGTAAGAGAGTCCATAAGTCAGGCTTTCGTAACTTGGGGACTGCCTGCAATGAGAATGTCCACTAAGCCTGTTCTGTAATCTCTGAAATATGTCGCAGATTTTTATCAAGAGAATCTTCCTCAATTTAAATACAATCCTGTCGAGTCTAATACCATTCTCCCCTCACTCCCGATATCCTACAAAATGCTACCATTCTCATCCCACCATCCCTAACTCCTTGTATCCTTTAATATCACTGCCCATCTCATTCTCTCCACATTGCATGTACCCTTCAGTAACCAACTCAGACTGGTCACACTCTCCCACATTCTTTAATATTCCACTTGGGTTAATCCCACACTTCCCTTCAGATCTGCATATTCCAACAGGTCATCCAAATTTAATCTTACCACTCATTCTCTCCAAACAGAATGAGAAAATTTGAGGTAGTCCTCTCCAGAACTTCACTCCAGCCACTAAAACCCAGAACCCTCCACTAATAGCTGTGGGATTCTCTTCTTCCTGCTGCCTCTGAGACCCAACACCATTTCTCTCTTTGCATCCTCCTCTAGTAAATCAATGAATGGAAATAACAGTCATGTCAAGACAAGTGATTTTTTTAAAATCAGTCAGGCTATCCCAACCAATTAGGGATGGGCGGTTACCTGCCTATATTGGTTTTATGGACAGGAACCATACCTGCACTTCAAAAATACTGTATTGATTGTGAAATGCTTTGGGACAACCCAATGCTATGGACTGCATTACACAAATACAAGCCTCTCTTTCTTCTTTGCATTGGTCTTTGCATTTGCCTCACAATGCTCTTTCCAAAAAGAATACTCATTCATTTTCAACTTAGTGAGATAAATAAAATTTGCAGGCTGTTTTGAATTTTATTATCCTTTAACTGCAATTCACTCACTTTCACAGTGTCCTTGAATGTTATGGATGCCTGGAAAAGTTAAAACTCTATTTGAGGAAAAATTTTCCTTCTTTGCACAGGCTGCAATCAACTTCAGGAGACAATTTAACCTTTTCAATATGATGATTCTGGACTTTCTCGATCTGTATCATTATTATTGCAACACTTTCAAGTTTTATGACTTAATTATAATTAAAACAAAATTGTTTTCAGGCTGAGCATTTATTTAATAAGGTACCAAGTCACCAAGGCACTTTAGGAAAGCTCTCCAATGATATGTTGTGCAACCAATTCTTGAAGACCTCTTGGGATCAACATATTCAAATGTAAAGTCACTGGATTAAATGCTCACGTGCTGAAATTATCCTTAATTTACAACCCTTCACTGGGCATTGTACAAGAACCCGTTCATAAATTCGTTGCCCAAAGTGAAACAAAGGCACTTTTATCAAGATAATTACAGGTCCATTCCTTGTTCTGTGCTCAATTATTTCACCTCTTGCAGGTAGTGGTGATGCACCCTTCCAGGATGAGGAGGATAAGACATGACTTTGTTGTGATATCACAGAAACTCATAAAATCTGCCAATTCTCAACAAATTCAAAGAAGAATCTGCCACCTCAGCAAGGCAGAGGAATGCGAGGCAGAAAACTTAAAGAAACTAGCTCATAACATAATGGTTTCTCTCCAATTAAGAATACAACTACCAATATATTCCAATAAATATGTCAGTCTTGAGGAAACAACCACAAGGTAAAATTAAATGGTGAACCTGATAGACAAGGAAATATTCAGTCTTCTCTTCCAAGCCCGGGCTATTACCTGCCCTTTGACAGAATATCAATCAGCAGGAGTTTGAAATACAATTTTTGACAAGTTGAAAAAGTAAGACAAGTTCCAAACCCTTATTGATATTCCAGGTACAAACGCATTTAATTAAGTGCCCAGAGAGTATGGGTTTGGGCTCTCTTGTAATATCCAAGATTGAATACTTGGTCACAAATCGACATCAAGCTTAAGGCCAACTCAAGCAAAGTGCCAGAGATACTCAGTATTTATGGTAGTGAACTCAAAAAACTCATAATTTTAAAAGCAGACAGAAAGCTAACATCGACACCAATGTAGCCAAAAGATGGATGGGTGGAGCAGCAAGCAGCAGAGACAAAGCAACAATGATCATCTTTGATTTTTATACAGAAGGGGAAAGGAATACAGCAAACAATAAAACTCTCATATCTTCTAGTGGAAATAAATGTTACTATTTTAAGTGTAAAGAATATCACACAAACAAAAGCATTTACTTTAACTGTGTTACTTGAAGAGAGTTATCATGCAATGTTCACAAAAGGACAAGAATATCAATCAGCAGGAGTTTGAAATACAATTTTTGACAACATGTACCCGGAAAGTTGTATACAAATCTGGTATCCCCCCCTACTATGAATGGAGGGAATGCAATAAAACTTCACCAGTGAATCTTGAGAGGAGAAATTAGGCAGCACTGGTCCTATATTTTCTATAGTATTGAATAATGAGATGATCTTATTGAAATATATAAAATTCCTACAGGTAATGAAAAAACAAAAAGCTGCAGAAGCTGGAAACTAACTAAAAAAAAACAGAAAATGCAGGAAATATTCAGCAAATCCTCACCTGAAAGGACAGTTTGGGTTCCTGAATGGTGAGAAGAGAAGAGGTAAAAAGGCCAGTATAGCATCACCTATAGTTGGAAAAGTAAAAAGAGTGGGTGTAGGTGGAGAAAGAAGAGTAGAACTCAAAACTAAAGGTGCAATACTCTGATGGTATTATACTACAGATTACCTGATATCCACTGGGACATTGATGAACAGATATGCAGGCAGATTCGGGAAAGGTATAAAACTAATAGGGTTGTTGTCATGGGGGACTTCAACTTCCCTAATATAAACTGGGACCTCCTTAATGTAAGAGATTTAGATGGAACAGAATTTGTTAGGTGTATCCAGGAGGGTTTCTTAAATCAATATGTCGATAGTCCAATGAGAGGAGGGGCTGCACTGGACCTGGTGTTGGGAAACAAGTCTGGCCAGGTGACCAACCTTTCAGTGGGAGAACAGTTGGGGAACAGGGACCGCAACTCCTTAAGTTTTAAGATAGCTATCGATAAGGATAAGTATGGACCTTGCAGGAGAGTACTAAATTTGAGCAGGGCAAATTACGGGAGCATTAGGCAGGAACTAGGGAGAATTAATTGGGAACAGCTGTTTTTGGGCAAGTCCACACCTGACATGTGGAGGGTATTTAAAGACCAGAGTCAAATGTCTAATACCAGAGTCAAATGTCTAATACCAGAGGGCATGCATAAGGCGAGAGGGGGAAAGTTCAAAGGAGATGTGCAGGGCAAGTTTTTTTTTCCACACAGAGAGTGGTGGGTGCCTGGAATGCACTGCCTGGGGTGGTGTTGGAGGCAAATACAATAGGGGAGTTCAAGAAGCTCTTAGACAGGCACATAAGTATGAGGGAAATGGTAGGATATGGACATTGTGTAGGCAGAAGGGATTAGTTTAGTTGGACATTTTATTGCTAATGTAATTGTCTCAGCACAACATTGTAGGCCTAAGGGCCTGCCCCTGTGCTGTACTGTTCAAAGTGCTAACTAGAAAATCACAGAGGGAATGGACCTTTTAGAATGCTGAAAGGGAAGGGACGACATGTTTGGCAACGGCATCCCATTGGAGGTGGCAGGAATTACAAACGATGATGCATTGAGTGTGGAAGGTTGTAGGGTGGGGAGCAAGAACAAGGGAATGATCTGCTTCTGCTGGGTGGTAGGAGAGGAGACTGGAGTAAAATTCTGGTAAGTGGAACTGATGGTAACAATGTAGAGGGAAATCACAGTTAAGGTAAAAGTAAGACATATCAGAAACACTGTTCTGCTAAGTATCATCATCAGAACAGTTAAGATGGGACAAGTGAAACTGGAATTGAATCTGAACAGGAAGCAGGGTAGGTGAGGTCAAGACAGCTGTGGGAGTCTGCAAATTTGCAATAGATATTGATCTCTAACAACCCCTGAGATGGAGAGAGAGAAGTCAAAAAAGGGAAATGAGGAGTTAGAGATGGACCATGTGGAAATTGACATCAGAGGTGATGAAACCTTCAGGTTCTGTACGAGGACAGGAAGTAGCACCAACACAGTCAATAAGGTACAAGAAAAGAGGCACGGAAGGGGCCTGCGGGACTGAGGCAAAGAATGTTCCACATATCCCACAGAGAAGTGGGCAGAGCTTGGATCCATGAAGGTTCCTACAGCTACACCTTTGATTTAGAGGAAATGAGGGGAGTTAAAGGAGAAATTGTTCAATGTGAGAAAGAGTTCAGCCAGGCAAGGGAGGGTGGTGGCAGAGTGGATGTGCTTGGGCGTTCCTTCACAGAATTAAAGGGCATGTGGACCATCCTGTGTGCAGTGGAGGTGCAGAGGGATAGAATATCCACGGTGAAAATCCATGAAGAGTTTCCTGGTTCTTGATCCCAACTGGCTCATTTTCACTATAAGAACAGGATGGAAATTGGCATCAGAGGTGATGAAAGAGGACAGGAATTCACACCAATACAGTCATCAAGGTACCTGTCTCCCTGTGGGATATGTGGAACAGTCTTTGCTTCAGTCCCACAGGCCCCTTCCTCACCTCTTTTGACTGTATTAGTTCTGCTTCCAGTTGTCATACAGAACCTGAAGGCTTCATCACCTCTGATGCCAATTTCCATCCTGTTCTTATGGTGAAAATGAACCATTTGGGACCAGGAAACAGGAAACTCTCCAGTGACAGAGGGCATGAGAAGTGTAAGTGAAAAGGGGCAAGAGAAGGTAAGAAAGAACTGAGTCAATTAAACAAAAATATGTTTTGTGGGAAAAGACCAGGCTTTAACATTGGATCTAGCAGGATAGCCCTGCAGGTAGGTCTTGGGAAGGAGGTAGAAATACATTGTGTGGTTGGGGGTCTACAAGATTGGAAGGTCTGACCAGAGAAAATCAGACCAGTGACTGGGATAGAATTGCCTGATGATTAGTAATGGAATCATGATGCAGGAGGAGGTATGAAGAACATAAGAAAATAGAAGCAGGACGAAGCCCAGTCCTTCATGGGCACAGCCCTGTTCAACAATGACAGCATCTACAGGAGGCACTGCGTCAAGAAGTGGCATCTATCATCAAAGATCCCCACCATCTGGGTCACATATTCATCTTACGCTACCATCAGGGAGAAGGTACAGAAGCCTGAAGTCCCACACCGCCAGGTTCAGAAACAGCTCCTTTCTGACAACCATCAGATTCTTAAACTGACCAGCACAATCCTAACCCTACCTCAGCAATGATATACTACTGACCACCTCACTATGGCCCACCTCTTTCACTACCATGGACTTATCTCTGATTGTTTATTTATTTTCCACTAAGTTCTTGTTTTTGCACACAGTTTTTTTCCCCTCTCTCTTCACTGTCTTGTATAAGTTATGTATTATTTATATTCTGTGTGTTGTCTGTACCTACATGCCTGTGATGTTGCTGCAAGTTTTTCATTGTACCTGTACCCCACTCTGCTTGTGTACATGACAATAAACCCGACTTGACTTTTTAAAGCCTCCATAACCCTCTGGGTAGAGGATGCCAGAGGAGATGCCAGGGGGCTGACGTTCAAGCTCTGTGAGAAAGAAGTCAGTTTGCCAAACAACAACAGCACTGCCCTTTGTCTGTAGGTTTAATGACTATGTTGGGTTTGGCAAGTGGAGAACTGCAAGTTCAAGGAGGCTAGAATTAAGAGGAGTAAGGATTGAGGTGGTCAACATCATAGCAGTTAATGACTACATCGTGAAAAGTTAAGAAGGTGGATGGAGGGATCCAGGTGGATAAGTGAAAAGGACCCACAGACTGGGCTGAAGACTGCTATCCAAAATGTACACAGAGGCAAAGATGGCACAAGAAGAATCCAGCTTTCTTAAAACATGCCTATTTTCCAACTTTTCCAAGCTCTGAAGAAAGGGTTTCTGCCTGAAGCATCAATTCTGTTTCTCTCTCCACACATACTGCCTGGCTTCCAGTGTAATTTCAACCTTCTTCATTTTCAAAAATTCTTATAGGGCTTGACAGGGTTGGTGCACATTTGATGTTTCCTCTGGCTGGAGTGACTAGAACCAGAAGGTCACCATCTCAAAATATGGTGTCAGCCATTCAGGACCTTGATAAGAGGAAATTTCTTTACCCAAAGTAGAGCACATTTTTGGAATTTTCTTCTCTGGACAGGAGAGGAAACTTAGTCATTGAGTATCATCAAGATAGAGAATGTTTTGGATTTTCAGAAAACCAGGGTATATGGGGTTAATATAGGAAACTGGTGTCAAGATTAAAGATCAGCCATGTTTTTTTTAAACTGTACAGCGGGTGCGAGGGGTTCAATGGTCTTTTATTTGCTATGTTCTTGCATTCTTATACATCTCAGAAAATAAATTAATTTTAAAGGAACTTATCTCTTCTTCAAGTCTACAATTTATAATGATATGTCTTGTAATTACAGTAGCAATTCAACCAATTCCAGTGAAACAAAATAGACTTTGCGATTTTGGGGAGGAAGATGGACTTGCACAATTTTTGCATAGAAAATCTGTAGAGGTGAAGTCAATCTTTGCTATTCCCATTGACCTTCGAGAGGCGCTTTCAAGGAAGTGCGTGATATTCTCCACAGATCTCAGGAATGTGCTTTGCTATGCTTGAGTAATCATTAGCAGGGTTAACGGTCTTCTTTTAGAGTTTTCAACCAAGATCCCTTTTGTTTCAAGACTCATTTGTCCACACAACAATCACCTTGGGTCACATCTCAGCTTACATAATAACTGCTTGGACCCTTTGACTCAAAAATTGAACGTGGTTTGCAGTAAACAATTAGATCGTGCCATTTCTTCCATTACATCACAATGTGTTTTAATATTATTCTGTGGCAGCCCGCACACGTGGGACTTGAACCGCCATCGGGAGCCGCGGGCAGACACGCGGTAGCGCGTTTTGAACTACCCACTCAGGGTGGACCCTCCGGGGTCAGTCGGACGTCACTTCCGCCCCATGGGTCGCAGGGGCCTTCGGGTAGGGAGTTTTGGCACGCTTTGTGGAATGAGTAAAGGTTTTTGAGTTCAGTACTCTCTGCCTCCGTGTGTTCCTTGAGTAGCGCGTTGTGTGCAGTTACATTGGTGACCCCGACATTCCAGACAGCATCTGGAGCCGGCGACTCAGTGACCAGCCATGAGTTCGAGCAACTCGCACAGCGCGGTCTCTCTGAAGCTCCCGACCTTCTGGGCCACTCGGCCCCACATTTGGTTCGAGCAGGCTGAGGCCCAGTTCAATATCAGAGACATTACAGCCAACGCCACGCGGTACTACTACGTGGTCAGCGCGCTCGACCAGGACACGGCAGGCCGGATCATCGACTTCCTACACCAGCCACCAACGGAGGACAGGTTCACTAAGCTTAAGGCGCTCCTGATCCATACCTTCGGACTCTCCCACCGCAAACGAGCCGTGCGGCTCCTACACATGGACAGTCTGGGCGACCGCACGCCATACGAGCTCATGAATGATATGCTGGCGCTCATGGACGGCCATAAGCCATGCCTTTTATTTGAGCAGTTGTTCCTTGAGCAAATGCCTGAGGACATTCGCCTACTCCTCGTGAGTGAGGATTTCAGTGACCCACGCAGGGTCGTGGCTAAAGCAGACATCCTTTGGCAGAGTAAGCAACGTGGAGCAGCCTCCATCGGCCTAGCCACGAGCGCACGCCCCAAAGCCCAGGCCCCGCAACCAAAGCCGTCAAGACCCATGGGGGAAAAGGACAAAGGTTCAGAACAATGGTGCTTCTATCACCAAAGATGGGGTTCAGCCGTGTGCCGCTGCCATCCACCATGTGCTTTTCCGGGCAACGCCAGGGCCAGCCATCGCTAATGGCTACGACAGCTGGCCACCGAGACAGCCTCCTGTACCTCTGGGACCGACACTCCATGTGGTGCTTCCTGGTAGACACCGGAGCCGAAGTCAGCGTACTTCCCCCCTCGAACATGGACACTCGTAACGCGGTCCCAGGCCCCGAACTCACCGCTGCAAATGGCACCAGTATTCGGACGTACGGCTCGCGAACTATCCCACTGCGTTTCGGGTCCAGCCGTTTCACTTCGACTTTCACGTTGGCAGCGGTGTCACAGCCACTACTAGGGGCAGATTTCCTACGGGCCAACTGCCTCCTGGTTGACCTAAAAGGCTGGCGTTTGGTCCATGCCAAGATGTTCCAGACTTTCCAGCTAGGAGAAGCCAGGCTACCAGTCCTCCACCTGGATTCCGTGACCCTCTTGGGTAACGAATTCGCCAGGGTGTTGGCAGAATTCCCCTCCATAGTCACCCCGCAGTTCTCCACAGCCGACCCCAAGCACGGCGTGCAGCACCACATCCCCACACAAGGACCACCGCTGCACGCCCGAGCTCGCAGGCTCCCACCCGACAAGCTCCACCTCGCCAAGGAGGAGTTCCATAAGATGGAAGAGATGGGAATCTTACGTCGCTCAGACAGCCCGTGGGCATCCCCGCTGCACATGGTGCCCAAGTCCACAGGAGGATGGAGGCCCTGCGGAGACTACAGAAGGCTCAACAACACCACAACCGCCGACAGATACCCGATACCCCACATCCAGGATTTCACGGTGAACCTGCACGGAGTGACCATCTTCTCGAAAATCGACCTGGTCAGGGGATACCATCAGATCCCAGTGCACCCTGATGACGTGCCCAAGACAGCCCTCATCACCCCGTTCGGCCTGTTTGAATTCCTGAGGATGCCTTTCAGCCTCAAGAACGCAGCCCAAACTTTCCAAAGGCTCATGGACTCGGTGGGATGCAGCCTGGATTCCGTTTTCATTTACTTGGACGACATCCTGGTGGCCAGCAGTTCGCACCAAGAGCACGTGGCACATTTGCGCCAGCTCTGCCAACACCTGAGCGACCACGGACTGGCAATCAATCCGGCAAAGTGCCAGTTCGGGCTGACAGAGATCGACTTCTTGGGCCACAGAGTCAACCAACATGGCGCAGTTCCCCTACCGGACAAGGTCCAGGCCATCCGCCAGTTTCCCAAGCCCAGCATGGTCAAGGGCCTGCAGGAGCTCGTAGGGATTGTCAACTTTTATCATCAGTTCGTGCCAGCGGCAGCACACATTATGAGACCCTTGTTCAGCCTGATGGCTGGCAAGGCCAAAGAGGTGGCATGGGACACGGAGTCCACGGAGGCGTTCGAGCAGGCCAAAGAGGTGCTGGCAAATGTGGCCCTCCTAGTGCGCCCAAGAGTTGATGTGCCCACGGCACTCATAGTTGACGCTTCCATCATGGCAGTCGGCGGAGTCCTGGAGCAGCTCGTCGAGGGCCAGTGGCAACCACTCGCTTTCTTCAGCCGGCACCTACGGCCACCAGAAGTGAAGTACAGCGCTTTCGACACAGAGTTGCTAGTGCTTTACCTGGCTATCCGGCATTTTCGGTACTTCCTTGAGGGAAGGAAGTTCACCGTGGATACGGACCATAAGCCCCTCACCTTCACACTGGCCAAGGTATCGGACCCACGGTCGGCTCGGCAGCAGAGGCACCTGTCCTTTATTTCAGAATTCACCACAGACATCCGCCACATCGCAGGGAAGAACAACGTCATCGCCGACACAATGTCTCACCCCTGCCTCCACTCAGCGGGCATATCGTCCTCAGGAATAGACTACACAGCACTGGTGGAAGCACAATGGTCGGGCACCGAGATCCTGGCTTACCGCACCACCGTTTCGGGGCTCCAGTTGGAGGACGTCCCCATCGGCCAGGCTGCGGATCTACCGGCAAACCCCAACCCGTGGTACCAGCAGCCTGGAGGCACTGGGTGTTCGACATGCTGCACGACCTGGCCCACCCATCCATCCGGGCATCCATCAAGCTGGTAGCGGACAGATTCATCTGGCACGGTTTGCGCAAACAGGTCGGACACTGGGCCAGGACCTGCGTACACTGCCAGATCGCCAAAGTCCAGCGGCATGTGAAGACTCCCCTCCAGCAGTTCCAGCCAACGCACGGGAGGTGCCAACACATCCACGTGGACATCATCGGCCCCCTGCCAGTCTCCTGGGGCGCTAGGTATATCTTTACCATGGCAGACAGGTTCACCAGATGGCCAGAAGCCGTACCGCTCGCAGACACGTCCACTGAGTCCTGTGCCAGAATGCTCATCGCAAACTGGATCGCCAGGTTCGGCCTCCCAACGGACATCACCTCCGACAGAGGGGCACAGTTCACATCTGGTTTGTGGACAACACTGGCGCAGCTCCTGGGCACCCAGCTGCATCACACCACAGCGTACCATCCCCAGTCCAACGGTTTGGTAGAGCGATGCCACCGGAATCTCAAGTCGGCCCTGATGGCGCGCCTCAGGAGCCCCAACAAGTCAGATGAGCTTCCCTGGGTCCTACTGGGTATCCGCACAGCCCCCAAGGAGGACCTGGGCACCTCCTCGGCGGAATTGGTCTACGACGCCCCCCTGACGGTCCCGGGTGAGTTCGTACCAGAGGCCTGAGGTTCGGAAGAAACTCCAGCAGCGGTACTAACGAGGCTGCGGGACAAGGTAGGGACCCTGGCACCAGTCCCGGCCTCCAGGCATGGTCCCACGCCATCCTTCACCCCTAAAGACCTCCGAGACTGTGAGCACATTTTTATCCGCAGGGCATGCACAGGTCGCCTCCACAGCGGCCGTATGAAGGACCCTTCAAGGTGATCCAGCACAACAGATCCACGTGTGTTGTGGAGGTGGGTGGCCGGGAAGAGACTTTTACAGTGGACCGCCTCAAACCGGCGCACTTGGACATTGAGCAACCAACCAGTCAGGGTACCCACACCGCGCCGGCATGGCCGGCCACCCAGGCAAGCCACACGGACTGGGGGCTCCACTTCCACGATGGACATTTCTGGGGGGGGGGGGGGGGGGGGGGGGGGTGGTGGTGGCAGCCTGCACAAGTGGGACTCGAACCGCCTTCGGGAGCCACAGGCAGACACGCGGTAGCGTGTTTTGAACTACCCGCTTGGGGCGGACCCTCCGGGGTCAGTCGGACGTCACTTCCGTCCCGCGGGTCACAGGGGCCTTTGGGTAGGGAGTTTTGGCACACTTTGTGGAATGAGTAAAGGTTTTTGAGTTCAGTACTCTCTGCCTCCAATGTGTTCCTTGAGTAGCGCGTTGCGTGCGGCTACAGTTTGTCAATTTTCAGTTCAGAGTTAAAGATATGTTTTATTTTTGTATTAACCTATTAAAGTGGCTGTCTGTTCAGAGTGAGGAGTCTATTGAGTTAGTTTAGCAAAACTACATCTTATAAGCCAGAAATGGCATAAGCAGTTATCCTTGTCTATGATTCAATGGGGATGAAATTTAGTAGCACAGGAAAATGGGTGCAAGGATGATCTAGCGCAGAATATACATAAAATTCAAACTATGAGCAACACACACAAAATGCTGGAGGAACTCAGTAGGTCAGGCAGCATCTATGGAGGGAAATAAACAATCGATGTTTTGGGTCGAGACCCTTCATCAGGACTGCTGAGTATTTGCAGCATTGTTTTTACTTCTGATTTCCTGCATCTGCAATTTTTTGGCTTTACAACTTCTTAAAGAGAGCTGCATTCTTGTTGCAGCATGTGATGAGCTATTAGTTCTCTCTTTGAAAATAAAAATAAACTGCAGATGCTGAAACTCTGAAACAAAAACAGAAAATGATAGAAACACTCAACATCAGTTGAGTATTTGCAGCATTTTCAGATTTTACTTGTTTCTTTGAGGTGTGGGGGATGATACTACAGATGATGGGAAAGAGCAGGACTCCAATTTTCCAACTTGTTTCTGATGGTCATAATAGCTGACGAGGAAAGAGGTTCTCCTGCCACCTCTGCCAAGAAGTCGTATCGCCAGATAATCAAGCAGTACAATAAGGAACCAAAGAAATGGAAGTCATGCCACAAGAAGTTAAATAACTTCATATGCATTCAGAGTCAATGAAAACATCATTAAAAGCCAACTTCCACTGTTGTACTGTACCCTGCTCTTTACAATGCTACACCCATCACTCACCTCCCAACAATCCTTATCAAAAGTCAGACCTAACACTTGATGCCACATTGCACCTTCACACAATTATTCTACTCCAAGCCTCATACCCATATCTCACATACTGTTAGCTGCTCAATTATGGCAGATACATCACTGAGACATATTGCAAGACAGTTAATGGCACACTTAGAACATAGAAAACATAGAAAAACTACAGCACAATTCAGGCCCTTCGGCCCACAAAGCTGTGCCGAACATGTCCCTACCCTAGAAATTACTAGGCTTACCCATAGCCCTCTATTTTACTCAGCTCCATGTACCTATCTAACGGTCTCTTGAAAGACCCTATTGTATCTGCCTCCACCACCATTGCCGGCAGCCCATTTCACGCACTCACCACTCTCTGAGTAAAAAACTTACCCCGACATCTCCTCTATACCTACTCCCCAGCACCTTAAACATATGTCCTCTTGTGGCCACCATTTCAGCCCTGGGGAAAAGCCTCTGACTATCTACCTGATCAATACCTCTCATCATCTTATATACCTCTATCAGGTCCCCCCTCATCCTCCGTCGCTCCAAGGAGAAAAGGCCGAGTTCTCTCAACCTACTTTCATAAGGCATGCTCTGCATTCCAGGCAGCATCCTAGTAAATCTCCTCTGCACCCTTTCTATGGCTTTCACATCCTTCCTGTAGTGAGGTGATCAGAACTGAGCACAGTACTCCAAGTGGGGTCTGACCAGGGACCTATATAGCTGCAACAATACCTCTCGGCTCCTAAATTCAATTCCCCGATTGATGAAGGACAATACACCATATGCCTTCTTAACCACAGAGTCAACTTGTGCAGCCGCTTTGAGCGTCCTATGGACTCGGTGTCCGATCCCTCTGATCTTCCACACTGCCAAAAGTCCTACCATTAAGATTATATTCTGCCATCATATTTGACCTGCCAAAATGAACCACTTCACACTTATCTGGGTTGAACTGTATCTGCCACTTCTCAGCCCAACTTTGCATCCTATCTATGTCTTCTGTAACCTCTGACAGCCCTCCAAACTATCCACAACACCCCCAACTTTTGTGTCATCCACAAACTTACTAACCCACCCCTCCACTTCCTCATCCAGGTCGTTTATAAAAATCACAAAGAGCAAGGGTCCCAGAACAGATCCCTGAGGTACACCACTGTTCAACGACCTCCACGCAGAGTATGACCCTTCAGCAACCATTCTTTGCCTTCTGTGGGCCAGCCAGTTCTGAATCCACACTGCAATGCCCCCTTGGATCCCATGCCTCCTTGCTTTCTCAATAAGCCTTGCATGGGGTACCTTATCAAATGCTTTGTTGAAATCCATATACACTACATCTACTGCTCTCCCTTCATCGATGTGTTTCGTCACATCCTCAAAAAATTCAATTAGGCTCGTAAGGCAGGACCTGCCCTTGACAAAGCCATGCTGACTATTCCTAATCATATTATACCTCTCCAAATGTTCTTAAATCCTGCCCCTCAGGATCTTCTCCATTAGCTTACCAACCACTGAGGTGAGACTCACCGGTCTATAATTCCCTGGGCTATCCCTACTCCCTTTCTTGAATAAGGGAACAACATCCGCAACCCTCCAATCTTCTGGAACCTCTCCCGTCTCCATCGACAATGCAAAGATCATTGCCACAATCTCCTCCCTCACCTCCCACAGCAACCTGGGGTACATCTCATCCGGTCCCGGCGACTTATCTAACTTGATGCTTTCCAAAAGTTTCAGCACCACCTCTTTTCTAATATCTACATGCTCAAGCTTTTCAGGCCGCTGCAAGTCTCCACTACAAACCCCCAGATCTTTTACCGTGGTGAATACTGAAATAAAGTATTCATTAAGTATCTCCGCTATTTCTTCCAGATCCATACACACTTTCCCACTGCTGCACTTGATAGACCCTATCCTTTCGCAGCTCATCCTCTTACTCTTCACATACTTGTAGAACGCCTTGGGGTTTTCCTTAATCCTGCCCGCCAAGGCCTTCTCATGTCCCCTTCTGGCTCTCCTAATCTCTTTCTTAAGTTCCTTCCTTTTAGCCTTGTACTCCTCCAGATCTCTAACATTACCTAGCTCTCTGTACCTTTTGTATGCTTTTCTTTTCCTTTTGACTAGATTTATTATAGCCTTCGTACACCACGGTTCCTGTATCCTATCATGACCCCCTCTGTCTCATCGGAACATGTCTATGCAGAGCTCCACACAAATACTCCCTGAATATTTGCCACATATCTTCCGTACTTTTCCCAGAGAACATTTGTTCCCAATTTAATCTTCCAATTTCCTGCCTGAGAGCATCATAATTCCCTTTACTCCAAGTAAACACCTTTCTAGCCTGTCTGTTCCTATCTCTCTCCAGTGCTAACGTAAAGGAGATACAATTATGATCACTATCACCAAAATGTTCACCCACTGAGAGATCTGACACCTGACCAGGTTCATTTCCCAATATCAAATCAAGCACAGCCTCTCCTCTTGTAGGTCTATCTACATACTGTGTCAAGAACCCTTCCTGAACACACCTAACAAACTCCACCCCATCTAAACCCCTCACTGTCTGGAGATGCCAATCAATGTTTGGGAAATTAAAATCCCCCATCACAATAACTCTGTTATTCTCACACCTTTCTAGGATCTGCTTCCCTATCTGCTTCTCAATGACGCTGTCACTATTGGGCGGCCTATAAGAAACACCCAGCACAGTTATCAACCCCTTCCTGTTCCTAACCTCCACCCACAGAGACTCCGTAGACAATCCCTCCACAACGTCCACCTTTTCCGCAGCCGTGACACTATCTTTGATCAACAGTGCCACTTCCCCACCTCTCTTGCCTCCCTCCCTGTCCTTCCTGAAACATCTAAAACCTGGCACTTGAATCAACCATTCCAGCCCCAGAGCCATCCAAGTCTCCGTAATGGCCACCACATCATAGCTCCAAGTATCGATCCAAGCTCTAAGCTCATCCGCCTTGTTCACAACACTCCTTGCGTTAAAATAAACACATCTCAAACCTGTCTGAACACGTCCCTTCTCTATCACCTGCCTATGGTACTTACTCCTAGCCTCCTCTATTTGAGAGCCAAACACCTCTTCCCCAGTCTCTCCAGTACGGATCCCACCCCCCAACAATTCTAGTTTAAACTCTCCCCAGTAGCCTTAGCAAACCTCCCCGCCAGTACGTTGTTCCCTCTGGGATTCAAATGCATCCTTCTCTTCTTCAGAAGAAAGTGCTTAATCACTGCCAGCAGTCGGAAACTGGCATGGCACAAGTGCAACTCCAATGGTTTTCCTACCCTGAGGATGCAGTGCTGGCTGTTATTGAAGCACATGCCAACTAGCATGTGTCCTGCTGGATTGCAGAACCCAACTATAACAATACATTATTTTCCTTTCCGATAGGAAAGAACTCCCAGCTGGCATAGCAGCAGTGATGAGCAGGAAGATGATGAAAAATGCATGCTTTTGCATCCAGCAACAATCTCTGATACTGCCCTGGCATGTGATTTGAAGGTTGCATTAGAAATAGGATCTGCACATGGCAAGTATCCAGGAATAAGTAGTCTGAACCAAGCAAGGGTCAAAAGATAGCCCAGGTGCCATCTCCCCAGAAGGCAGTGGGCTTATACCCTAGTTCTACTACAAAGAGCTCTGATGAGTATTTCGAAGGAGCAGTCTACAGAAGAAAACTGATCAGAATGGAAAAAGAAATACTTCAAGCATTAGCAGCTCTGCCTGACGATTTGTGAGACATGATAAAGAACATGGGAATCCAGCTTGCACAACACTTTCCGAAGAGCCTTAAGTCCATGCATTCCAGCATGGAAAAAGTGGCCAGCTCTATTTCAGGATTTGCAATTCAAAAAATTGCACATGTTTTAGGTGCTCAAAGAAGGTAAAGCAATGGAGCTGCACTCATCCCACACTGGTTAGGTGCTGCTAACATTAATCATGCACCACCTTTTCTTGCAAGTGACGCAAGCGTACTATGGAGTGCCTCCAAGTGTTTCCATGAATTTGGCTGCCATAACTGAACAGTCACAATTTGGCAACAGGAGGATCTGACATATGGGTTCTGCAATGCAAAATTAGATGCTTGGCATGCAAGCTCAGCCTGCAGACATGCAACCACTCTGTGCTTTTTTTCTTTGGGACGGAGGCAGGCATTAGGCATGGAGGACTGGGAGTGTGGTAGGTCCACAAGGATGGGGGCTGAAATTATGATGAAATATCGAGGGCAATGGTTGCTTTACAATCCTGTTAAATTGAGTGCATTAACCAACAATCCTAGTTTACAGCAATTCTTACCTTTACTGCTCATTAACTAATGTTCATCTATTAAAAACATAATTACACATGCACATATTGACAGTGTGAGACCAGTATTCTGAAACTTGTGTGTGAGTGATTTTCATTCAATAGTAATAAGCACTTTGACGTAAATAACTCAGATCAGAGTTGCAACTCAGCATAGAGAGCATTTAAGATCAGTATGCTGCATGTACTAAAACAAATTTATGACACTGGTTTGTGATGCACAGTATGGCAATTCAGATAAATATTAATATGTCTAAAAATCCAAAAAATGTCTGTAGCTGTATCGATTGTGTCTCACCATCACAAAAGGGATTAAGTGTTAAGATACAATATGATTAAACACAGTCTCCTGTCAGGTAGCTCACAAGAATTTAGAGGATACGATTTTATTGAAGTGCAGGAGTATCATATCATTACTCTTCTCAGGGCCAATTGTGTGAAATCTGACCTCTCCATCAAATGACACGAGGTCGAATTTAAGCAATACACTGACACTAATTAGAGAGTATTGGTGGTAGGTACATCCTAATGTTAATGAAGAATAGCCATTTGTTGTTTGAGAATTGTACTTACTTTTGGGAGGCAAACCTCTGTCTCAGTCACTGAGATTTTTGAGGACTCAAGTTGTTTCACAAAATATTTTGAATGAAATATTCATAAGCAATGCAGGAACATGGTATAGTTTTGTGGTTGTGGTGGACAAGCTGCTGGGGATTTTGAACAGTGTGAGCAAATGCAAAGACTTTCCATTGAAACCAGAACTTAATTTTTCCCAAATGCTGAGCAATTTCATGCATGGAATTCTGCTAATACATAACACTGATTATTTTAGAGAAGTGAGGGCTACCACAGAATATACAGTCCACTGCATTTTTCTGAAGTAATATTTATATACTGGCTCTAAAATGTTACTTCTTAACATAATTCCAATGATAGCCCATGGTCTGCTCTATGTCAGCTGATCTCACTCAAAAAAACCTTAGCAAAAACCAAACTTTGATGAGGGAAAAAGAAAGAACAAAATATTCAGATTTTCAATGATCTATCTGGATCCAATATGATTTCAAATTTGTCGTTACAATCAGCTAAAGACAGAATTAGGTTTGGCTGCAATGGATTCCCCATATAGTGTGTCAATACTTGGTTGAGTACACACTCACACAGCAAATATTTTCAGCACTGACAGTGGCTGAAGAATTGAATTCATGAGCATCCTTGCTTCCAAGGGTAACAACACAAAATTAAAAATGAAAAGTTAACCAAATACTCAGTAATTTTAACCCCTGCTTCTCAGACTTCCCTATCTGTGAGCTAACCCATGCTCAAGAATAGCAATACCTGGAAGTACACCAAATCTTCTTGGGAACTTCGTCTTGCATTTCCCTAGTCTACTCCTTTATGGAAGTCAATTATTCATCTTGGTGATCCTTTCAAAAGAGCCCAGATCAATATTCCATCTTACAAGTGGAATTGTAATGTGGGAAGATTATTTGGGTGGGGGGAGGGGGTGATAAAAGCTAACACAGCTTGCTTCTCTGAATCCCTGAAGACAAGTATGGACTCAGGTGAGGCAGTCCCAATGGGAAATTAGTCTGCCATTCTTCACTGTCCTTGTGGTGCCATGCTGTGGCTTGTTTGACCCCCTTTAAAAGAAAACACACTTGTGCCAAATGTTTTGTGCTGTTTTTGGGCTGAAGAGTTTGGGACACGCCAATTGAGAAATTCAAAATATGTTCCAACTGGACATCTTATGTGTGACTCCTGAGGCAGAAATCAATGTATTCACTTAAGTTTGATGGCACCATATAAAACATTGGTTATCAATGCCTAGCAAAATTCCTTCAAGTTTGGTTGCCATCAAATCAAGCAAAGAGTATCGAAAGATAGATACTGAATACAAGTAGGTAGGTGCAAGAAAGAAGGCATGTTGAATGACATTGAAATATTTTATAATATCCCTGGCCAGACAGCTGGTACTCAAGTTATACTTCTCTGTACAGTATGTTTAATGATCACAGCTTCTAAATAATGAAATAATCATAGTCATATTGATCAAGTGGTTTCCCTTTATGGCTGAACCAAAGAGCAAACAATTCTAATATGGATATCCAAGAGTGAATTATATCATAATTGAATTATTTCAACATTAATCTTCTACTTTTATGAATGGCATATTTTGAGAACTGTACTTTTAAGGTAATTTTGAGTAGTGAATTAACAAGAACTTCTTTATTGTTTTACAAGTGGGAAATGATTTACGACATGATCAATCAGTGACCTGTTCACCTGTCTGAGGCTCAGCAAAATTGAGAGACAACCATGAAACAGAACAGTTTGTTCGGCTTGTGCAACTGAAATCCACAGTCTTCTGGGAATAAGCAGTTATATTGTTGGTCAATCTGAATTAGGATTTAACTATTTTGCACTTGATAAACTGTTAGTGGCGTAATTGTAAATTGTGGTAAATGGACCTATCAAAATCTGCTAAGACATCAGTTACAGTTAAAAAATTGTGTGTTTAGTGCAGCATATAAGGGCAAGAAAAAGCATGTATATTTCATTTGCGGATACACCACCTTGAATGGGGATGTGGAGTCCTCCATCCCATTTGCTTTCTCGGATGATCCTGGTCCTGATATACTCCGGCGACGTGGGGAGCGGTCTCCAGGTGGCTCTGCAACAAAGAAGTGTTTAACGTCAGCTTTTGATTCATTTAGGCACAGTACTTTTGAAGAAACAAAGGAATTAATTTTGTTTTCACTGCACCCTTAATATTTGTCAGAGCAATTTCTCCAAATGCTCACTGGAAATGGACAACAGCGCACACAGCAGGTGCAATCAAACTCTTTTACCAGAAGTAGCATTACTTTGAAATGCACTTTGTGACCGAGACCATATTGCAGCAAGTCATGGGCAGGGACATTAAGCCACAGAATAACTGGAGACCAAGCATTCTCAAACTTGCCCAAGACAGACAGTTAAAAAGCAGCCTTCACAGTGTTCTGGCACCACCTTCCCTGGTCACCTTATTGGGCAATGAGTTGTGACAGACTGGAGATCTAGAATGGTCCCTCTATTACACCCACTGTCATAAGCCTTTTCAGCCAAGACTACAGAGTGCATAAGGAATAAAATATGGAGCTTCTTTTTCCCCATAATTCATAACTTAACAAAATTCAACATTATAAATAAATGTTTACATTTTTTTTCAGTGAATAGATTTTCTTTCTTCAATTAAATTATATGATACCCTAGTCTTTATTACTTTAGCTACACAATCTAGTCCTCACAGGAATTGATACATTTATTCAGCCCTACCCCATACCCCCTCAACATCCTGATTTTTCAATGGACCTCCATCACAGACGTAACCTGTTTGGTGAAAAGTATGTCAGACGATGCTGGCAACTTTCTCTCCTTCCAAATTCAAATAGCACAGGCTTAATCACAGCACAATGGAGGGAAATATGGGATAATCTGCACAAGGAATTTAATGCTACACTTTTCTATACGTCACTAAATGAAAAAAGCAAATCAAATTATTTCTCTCACCTTCAACCCTACCAAAAAAAATTCATCAGATGAAATTGAGAATGCCAAGACCAATGTTGCTCTATTCATGGCAATCATCCAGTCATGATGTGGAGATTAAGCTTAATTGGGTTAGTTTAACAATATTTGGTCACATTTCTGCTTTTGCTGCTCTCCATAGAAGAAAGCTTTTAAGACATATGATAAGAAATTATTTGAATGTTCCTCATGAACATCAGGAATTCTACCATGCTGCGGATTATCATCATAATCTTGGACTCCAGCAGAATTTAATTGTGCATTTGTGCTCTCCACAGGAGGCAGGTTGTTACATTGACGATTATTTATCTGTTCCTTATGAATACCTGGAATGTGGCCTGTGTTGCAGGCTGATGTCATTGTAATCTTGGATTCAGTGAGAAGAGGCAAGGAATATGTAACTTACAATGTGGAACGGACAGCAAGGATCACCATCAGAATAAGTGCAAGGCACATCAATTGGAAGGAAAGATAAACTCTGTACTTCAAGCTGTCTGTTACCCTTACTGCAGAGATGATTGAAATAACCTGGCAAATGATGGAATTTTTGTTTGTGGAGACAATTTTGGTTGCTTCCACACTTATGTAGATAATAATTGTATTACCAATCAGCCCTAGAAAATAGAAGCACCTGTGGGAACTCCATTATAAATGTTTTAAAATTTCAGTTTCTGAACTATTTGCCTCATTCTTTACCACTTTTCAGTTAAACATTTTATTTTCTTCATCCCTCTTCATATACAAAGAGAAAGTCATCTACCTGATTCTCTTAGTTCATAACTCAGGGCTGTGAGCCTTTAAAAATGTCTTCCCAGCAAAACCCTCCACTGAGGCCACTCTTATGTTCTTCATTCTTATACCATAGGGAAAATTGCCAAGACTCCAATTGCAATATTTTAAATGTACTTGGCAAGGACATTACTAATTATATTAAAACCAAGATTGTGTCAGCAAGCTTTAATCAATTCTGCTTTCAATAAATACATATATAATGAATGGCTGGAAAGGCAGCCAAAATACCTTTTCACAGAATTAATTCTGTTGATAATGTATTATGTATTTATTTAGTTGAACTTCACATCAAAAATTAGAATTTCTTGATTCCCAGTCTATTGGGGGATTGTGTTGAGCTTGACAGAACATGATTACGTGAGTTGGATTTAGGTTGAGTTGGCTTTGAAAAATATAAGTCCTCAGACTCACGTTGGATCAGGCAAGGCCGCTCCTTTTAAATACAAACAGAAAGTGCTGGAAACATCCAGCAGATCAAGCAATACTAGTAGAAATAGGATCACAGTTAGCATTCAGGTCAAAGACCCTTCATCAGAAATGTTATCCACTTCTCTCTCTCTCCACAGATGCTGCTGACCTGCTGAATATTTTCCGCATTTTCTTTTTTATTTCAGATTTCCAACAGCTGCAGTTGTCTGGCAGATCTGACTGCCTGAAATCAGGAATTACCCAAAGATATTTCAAACTTATTGTCCAAATACAAGGACAATTCAGCCAGCTGCTAATGCTCGGCAGTGCGCCAAACTAATTACCAGTTTCACCACTTGTTTACAGTACTGCATTGGTGCAATTGCCAAGCTGAGTTGACCTTCTATTCCACCCTACCTGGCCCAAGCCACCCAACCTTTGACATCTTTGTGATATCCTGTGCCTTTTTGCCATCATGTCAAAATGGCCAACATGAGCAGCACTGCAAAAAGGAAGTACAATTCATTGCCTACATGGTTAGTATCAAGAAGTTTCATAGAAAGAATCATGTACACACGTTGCCCAAAATCCAAGGAAATCCAAAATCCAGTACTGTCTGGTGACACAAGAGACTTCAGATGCTGGAAATCTGGGTCCTGATGAAGGGTCTCAACCCGAAATATCAACAGTTCATTTCTCTCCACGAATGCTGCCTGACTCGCTGAGTTCCTCCAGCTCCTTTGTGTGATGATCCAGTACTGTTTGGGTCCTGATGGAGAAGCTACTGAAAGCTGCCAAATAGGTGAAGTTCTACACTAGACCAGCAGTTCTTTCCTCCGGAACCTGGTTATGCAGTCTGAAGTTATGGGTCACCATCAGAGCAGCGAACAGGGAATGGTGTAGAGGTTGGCTACCTGACCCAAGTCTTTCAGGACTTGACCACATGTGCCAGGTTTGGGTTGGGTATCACAAAATAAATCTAAATCCTGAAACTTGGGTTGGATTCAGTTTGGCTGCAGTTGGGTCAGGTTTTAACTTTATACTGAAGCACAGCCCTAAAACAATGGCTTCAAATGTCAAAGTAGCTGGATTGGAGTTGGTAAAAGGTGGATGAAAATGAATCAAATCAGCCAAAATTTCTGTTCTCTATTTGGTGACCAGTTCAGAGAGAGGAGAAGAAGAAACAGAAAAAGTGGAGAAAAGAAAGAAAATCTGGCAGCAATCGGTGAAAAAGATAGTGGTTAAGAAAAGGAAGGAGTGTGGAGAATAATTCTGTACTTCATACAATCTACAAGGTGCAGTGCACCAACTCACCAGATGTACTTTTGACAACACTTCACAATCCAGGAACTGTAACTTCTGAAAAGGACCAGCAGAGCAGATGAATGGGAACAAAATCACCTTGAAGTTTCCCTTCATGTCAGACACCATCCTTCACTGAGAACTATTTAGCCCTTCCTTTATCAACACTACATCAAGATCTTGGAATTAATTTCATAACAACATCACAACGACTGCAGCAATTCAAGATTGCAGCTGACCTCACCACCTTCTCAAGGGCAACTTAAAAAGGGCAATAGAAATTGACTGCCAGAGCTGTCCACATTTCATGAAAAAAATAAAGTGGGAGAGGGTCCATATTTTTAGTGTACGGGGATACTGTGAGAGAGAGAGAGAGAGAGAGAGAGAGACAGTGTGTGTGTGAATTAGAAAGAGTGTGTGTGTGTGAGAGAGAATGAGAAAGAGTGTGTGTGTGTGTGTCCTGATGTGTGCTGATGCACACATGCTTGCCTGTAAGTGTGCACCTGTGGATGTGTTGTTGTGCATGTGTTTGTGTGTGTGCATGCATATGTTAGTGTGTATAGAATATGGAATAATGTATAAAAGCTGTAAATCAATTGCAGTTATTGTGGCCAGATCAAGACAGGACGTGAATCATCAACGGCCCATTCACATATGAAGTGGTCGTTTGCGCTAAACTGTGAATATGTTTGGAACAACAGCTGCCTTTAACTCTGCAGGAATGACAATTGCCCATAGAACTGGGATTAGGAAGAAAAGAGGAAAGAGCATTACAGAAATGAAACAGGGTGAGAAGAGAAGATAAAGTCTGGAATTCCACCATAAACAACTCTTCTGGGGTGGGAAACATAAAAAGGTGTGAATAAAATATTCATTCATGCCAACAATGCTGTCTCTTTAGCACCAATTGGTCACTATATTTGACAAAATGACAATATTAACTGTATTAGCAAGGATTTCATTAGATGCAAAACATTTTCTTTCCTTTGTCTACTAATAAGGATGTAATCTGACTTTACCATTACCTCATGAATAGCAATTAAAACTGCAAATTGGTCTGTTGCACACCGATTGATTACCAGGTCTAACTAGTTGAGCAATCAACAACCCTGATTTTTTTTTGAAATGTGAAGATCAATGCAATACTTGCTAAAAAAATTTGTGGTGAAGTTTTATACCCTCTTTATACTTTTTGAATTACAGGTGGGATCATCTCCAGACCAAACTTACAAAATACAGTAACATTCCAATTATTCTGAAATCCTGTGAGTCCAGCATCTGGATCACTCGAGGGGCTGGGTCAGAGCCCGAGGTGGGGCCAGGAACATGGGTAATTTTGTGGCTGGAGCCAAGATCTTTATATTTCCTTTTACCTTTAAACTCATTGAGTTTCTTGAAAATTTATTTTGTGTGATGTGTAAGAAAAATTTAAATAAAAATGTCTGGATATTCGTCCAGAAAATTTGGCAGTCTGTCATTCCCAACCTCCCAGTGCTGGATTATTGGATTTTTACTGCATACCGTGCCAATTCTGCCATATGGCAAAGTACACATCTCCAGCATTGGCAAATTTGAATCAATGTAACACAGCCCCTTCGATTGGAGCGAGAAGAAAATGAAGGGTTTACCCAAACCACAGTGTCACAGACATCAAGGTTTGCATCACCTAATTTAGGCCTTCTGCAAAAAAATGTCACCTCTGGATACTATAAGATCTTACAAGTCACAGCTATCATTGAGTTGTTTTCAGAAGTGATTCTACATTGTTGGTTTAGTTTAAGACACAAATAGAGAGAATACACCAAGACAGTTAAGAATCCAATATACCTGCAAAAGTAGACACAAAAGAGACTGCAGATGCTGTAATCTGGAGCAAAAAATAAAGTGCTTGACCCACTGAGTTCATCCAGCAGTTTGTTTTTTGCTCCTGCAAAAATAGTTCATCTCCTTACTTTTTAGATTATACTGAATACATGCACATTTCTTTAAATTGTTCTGTTAAATCTTTGTGAAATCTTATCTCTAATTTAGCCATTTGTTTTGACTAATGTAGATTCTAAGCAGTTGGATATAATCTGGTGATAGTCAGTTGTGTCATCAACAGTAATCACTGCAAGTTTCAGCAATGCACAACAAAAATATCACAGAAAATCTGGAACAACAACACCATTATCTGAGTCATCAGTGTTGTTATCTCCTCTGCTTAGTGGCTCATTGCTATCATTTCCAGATGAGTGTGATGTATGAATTCTGTTTATTCAATTAATGGCTTTATTTCCCCCACGGAACCCCATTATTCACAGCTGATTACTGACGAGTAATTGCTCACTATTTCCGCAGTTGATGGGTCAGATAAATGGCTCAGGAACAAGTGCTGACTGAAATGCATTTCTAGCCAAGATTCAATACATCAAGAACCTGACAAAGGTGACACGAACTTATTTGTCACTTTCTAAGACTCTAACAAATCTCTCTACCAATTCTGTGCAATTAAGATAATCAAAGAAATTACTCCACTTTACAATTAAACCACAAGCATTGTGTACACCGTGATTCAATGTTGATTATGACCACAATTAGGTTTGAGTGACAGAACAAGGTACTGAATTGCTGTAAAAACAAAATGAGCTGGGAGACCTCTGGCTGTGCCCTAAGTATTGGTATTTCTCAGGGATTGTATTTTACAGATTGCTACTTCACTAAGACTGTTGCACAGCAAACCTCATCCTCTGAAATAAGTTAAGTTTAAAATCTTATTTAAAAACTATTGTTTTTATGGCATATTAAGGTTATGTTCAAAGTTACATCCATTGCACAGCCAGCTGAAGTGGTGGAAGCCAATACAATAGCAACATTTAAGAGGCATTGAGACAGATACATGAACAGGTAGGGAACTGAGCAACATGCACCATGTGCAGGCAGATGTGCAGTTAAAACCTGCATCATGCTTGGCATAGGCATCATCGGCCATAGGGCCTGTTCCTATGCTGTACTGTTCTATTCATGGAAAAAAACCAAGCTCATTTCCTGGACACAAATTACAGGAAACTCAAAGAGATATAGCCGAAAACAAGATAATTACCACTCTTTCAAACCTCACCAGGAGAAAAGCAATCCATGTAAATCAAATAAACGAATCAACCCATACTGCTGAATTCCACATCTGCTAATTCCTACTCTATTAGAGCTCCACAGTTCAGTCCCTGCATACTGAATCCACCAGCACCACCCTCCCTTTCCCAGCCCCTGCAAGCTGTGCGTGTCATTCCAGCCTTGCAGCCCCACCAATGCACCAGGTCTGTCCCTCCTCCACAACCCTCCAATCCAGCCGTTTCTGATATGTCATGCAACTCCCTTCCAACCTTGGCCCCTTTGAGACCATCTACAACCTCAGCATACCAATTTAGCTAATGTTGCTGTCAAAATATAAATCAATAGAGTTTGCATGTAAAACTAAGTTAATTTGATTAATCAGATCTCAACTGCCAACGTAGTCACAAACAATTAATAACCTAATATGGTTTTTAACAAATTTAATCCAAATCAAAGCAATCCCCAAAAGAAAAATATACTACAGATGCTGGAAATCTGAAATAAAAACAGAACATGCCAGAAATATTCACTAGGGCAGGCAATAGCTGTGCAGAGAGAAACAAAATTAATACTTCAGGTCACTCTCTTCACCAGGTTTAGTTATAGTGAAAAGCCATTGACCGTAAACAAAACATTGAGCCTTGTGTTTTTACAATTAATAAACTACATTATCTTTCCTGCCTCACCATACTCTGCTGGTACAGTCCAGTGACCATCACAGGAAACTGACAGATTGAGAGATTATATTAGATCAGATATTATACAGGAAGTTTGTCATTAACCTACATTAGCTCTTGATCAGAATCACTAACAGGTTCTGGTGTATGTGCAGCAGGTATAGAGCAAGACCCAACCAGCATCAGAAATGGTTGAAATCAACAATTCTATTAAGCTCTCAGCAGCTCGAGTTGCAGATCTCAAATTATGTTGGCATTCTGTCTGGCAATTTATAACTTTTATAATTCAGACTATAAAACTGCATGTTCTCCTTTTTTTAACCAGCAGTGAGACAATAATTTTCCAATTCATGGCTTCAAATGGAACAAGCAAATAAATAAATGGACCATTGTAATGAAGTTGTTTGACCTGTGGTTAGATTAGCAGAGGTTCTTCAATGTATGTAATACATAGATCATTGTTTGGATATACTTTTCCATGGACACATGGCTGCACATTTTACACTTTTTTTTATTTCTGAAATTTACACCAGATTACCCTGGGTATACTGGATCTGACAAAGTAACTTGTATTCAATGGCCTAATAAACCGCAACACAGGCAATTCCTAATCTGTATCTGCAGATGTTAAAACTGAAACTGAATGGAACAAGAACTTGTGGGGGGAGGGATGGGAATGGAGGTATGCAGAGAATCACTAATCAATAGACTTAAAAGTAGTCTTAACTTGTTGCTCACATTGCTGAGTGAATTCTGGGTAACTTATGGAAGTCATCACAAACTCCAAGAGTATGGTTTTGAGCTGGGAATGTAAATTTCTGAATTGGCAATACAGAAAAGAATGGAAGAAATCCAAATGTTCAAAGGTTACTATTTCCCCACAACTGGTTTGGGATGCTATGCTTTGGTTCAAAGATAAGTAAAACAAAAGTTTCAAACAAATTTTCATCAAAATAAGAGCAATCAATAAAAGAATTCAATTCACGATTCTTTCCACCTGCATGTGCCATCCATCCCTATCTTGTTACCTGAGGTTAGTAACTGCTGCTCCACAAACATCAACGCCCTTCCTCACTGATTGCCTGTTACAAAATCAGATTACCTGTTGCAATCAAAACATCTCTCATCTCCAGCATTTTCAAGCAAGGAGATACTTTAGAATGTATGAGAAACTAGAGTGCAAGAAAATGTTATACTGCAACAACCCTGCTGGTCAAGCAATGTGGTCGGTATACTGAACATATAAGCTTTTAAACAAACACTCATGTAACTCCACCAACTTACCATTTGCACTGAAAGGAGAGCTGGGACTTGGCTGATCTCCGAGACAGCCATACTCGCCGGAAGCCTGCACTGTACATTGGTGACAAAATGAAAACACCAGCGTTGATAAGGGAGATGTTATCGAGCATGGCTGCATTGGCACCGAGCTAGCACCAAGGTGAGGCTGGCCCGCCGATGAAAAGAGTGGCTGGTGATGCAAATAAATGCAAAGTTACAACCACTGTGATGTAAGAAAATACAGTACATGGTAGAGTATTAGGCAAGTGATATTCAGATTCCTCTTCTGAGCAATGATGAATCAGCTTATTCATGATTTAGCACATATAGTACCAAACTGTCATGACGGAAAATCTGTTCTCTTCAGAACCACAAAGACAGACAATGCAGATTTGAACAATTTTGTTAACAATCCCTTGTCTTTCAAAACTAAGTAGAAACAAGGAAAAAACATTTAGGTTATCTCCCTCATCCTACTTCTCAGGTCTGATTATAGTACTTCTAGTGTGTGAATGACTAAGTTTAAAATACAAAGCTGAACCAGCCACTTTGCCTACATAAACAACCAATTTGATTTTAATAAATAAAAAAAAGGTGGCCCAAAACAACATGTAAAACAAAAATCTTTCACTTGCTCTTCTATTTATACCTCCTCTTCTGAAGATGCTGACTTTTGTTTCAGGCTGTGATCAACTGGCGTGTGATCCTGCACACTCAAAGATGGACACAAACAAATTTCTGGGCTCATACTTCAGCCACGTTATCTATCAGGAAGTTTTGACAGTTAGGGATCTGCCTACTTTCTTTTAAGCGAACAACCATAGTCTCAAACAAAGTACAAATTTTAATCTCAAGACTGTGGCTTCTCTTAACTCATCCAAAGAGCGTTTTTTCATCTGAGAGCTTAAAGAGAGAGACAGACCATTCAATCTTGCAGTGCCCAATCTTGACCTCACTCGGCATTCATTCACACAGCTTCGTTTTCCAGCAACAGCCTCATTATCATACCAGGCACTGCATTTACCAACCTAACTAATGAGACACTAAAAGGTAAAGGCAGCCATCACAGATGAAATTTCAAGGCCCAGCGCTACAAATTACTCTCCCTCAGCTGTGACAATTTGCCATAAAGCATACAAAAATTGACTAAATATTTATATCGCCATTCCCACACAACCAAATTAACACATGTGCCTTGCCATCACCATTAAACATTCAAGAACATCAACAGACATCCTCCAGTCTGACAAAAGTCATCTACCTGAAACATTAACCCTGCCTTGCTCTCACCCAACAGACACTGGCTGGCCAATTGAACATTTTCTGCACTAACTTGTTTAGTTTTAATGCACGCAGGTGGTGTTGGGTTCCTGTCCCAACAGAAAAATTATCCACAAACAAGAGAAAGGTTTCAATGCAGAAGCAACTGTAATTCTTGCAATTTATAACTTTAATTGTGATGAACATTAAAATAATAGTTCAAACTCCTCTCCAAAAAAGAATTAATAGTAAAAGTATCAAAAACAGGAGGCAAGATTAAATCAAAATGGAAAACATAATCAATCTCCAGGTTAAGCGGCAAAAATGTTTAAATCTATCAAAATACTGCATGAGGTACACACCACTCCCTGTGCAGAGTCAGAAATAAACTGCACTAACACTCTGCCCGTTGCCAGTTAATCTAATTAGAAAATTGATAGTCTGCAATTCATTCTGATTTTCCCAAATGCTGATGCTGTTTCCTCCAGAGCTTCCAATAAACTAAGAAAATCGACCAAAATATTTATATAGAGCTTTTCCATTAGCCCAACAAAAACCCCTCCTTTACTCAAGATATTCTCTGCTCTATAAAGGGATAGAAATTGCAGACCGAGGATCACCATACGACAGCAAAGACTGCAGTACCATGCCTCAACAACTGCCTCAAAAACAGGCCATGGACAAATACGTCTGCTTACATCATCATATTAAAAGTGAGCATTCAAGTTTGCAATCATCAGTACAACAACTGCAAATACTTGTTTTATGAAAACAAGGCAGAGTGTTTGCTCTAATTGCACCTCCCACCCTTAAGTCCTCTCAATGTAAGCAACAATGCACTCTGCTGCAGCAAATAGGCAAAATGTCTCCACAAACACAAACAGCTCTTTGTTCTACATTCTCCAGTTATCAAGTACCAATTCTGAGGAAATAAAGCTATACCGAAGTCCAGCAAGGTTTAATTTTACAAGTGAAAAGTCCTGTTTTGTAGAAATAAACTCCAATGCTGACATCTGCTTTCTTGCTGTAAAATGGAAATATCAAAATGTTATAAACGCAATTATTCATAATGTTTTCATAAATATTTTTTTGAAAATTTAAAAAACCAGGAACTTTTGTCTGCAGTCTATTCACACTGTACAAAAACTCAGCTGTTTCACATCAGCATCTTTTTGCAGAACTTCACACTTTCAAATTGAGTCAGGCGCAATTTGTTACACTGTTATTCTGACAAACCTCATTGCACTTGGTTCTGCAATTCTACACTTACATTTCATAGAAAGAACTTTGATTTGGTTTAAAGACATCAAGGAAAGCAGTTCGACAAGCTGTTATTCTGAAAGTGCCACTCCAGTTTCCTGCCCGAGTATAAAATATACCAGAAAACAAGTGCCCCATCTTCACCTCAGCTGAAAAAAGGCCTGTTTTTAGCACCAATGGGCAATCGCAAAACTTTATTAACAATTCCTTCATCTCTGTTTCAAGAGAAAATCTTTGAAGCAAACATGCACACCCAGCAGCAGCATTTCAGAGTGCAAATCAGCAAAGCATCAGAGGCTCACAATTAAAAGCAGCACCGGAATCCCCGTGCACTTCTCAAACACCAATCTAATACAGTGCATCTCACCCAAACAAGCTTCAACATCCCAATTAGCCCTGCATCACCCGCTGTCAACTGCCACTTTGATCAAATACACACAAGACAAAAGACCTTGCCAAGGGTTTAGAGGTCAGGTAAAGTCTGCTTTCTACCGAGCAACAAAAGAAGCTGTTCCTCATCTTCAATGCAGTTTGACCACTCTGCTCTACCATGGAGGAAGGAACTCATTGTCTGCCCACAGAATCTGGACACTGGCCACAACGGCTGCACGAAATATACCAACACCTTTCATACAGCTCTATTATCCTTCCTCATAAATTAGAACAGGGACGGCCCTCCAATAAATGGATATGCAAAGTGTTCTATTGATCACAGGCCTCTCTCATTGGAGCACAACACGGCTCATATTGATGGATTTTAATGGACTGTATAAAAAGCTGCCAGGAGAGATATTAAAGCTTTTAGTGCATTTCCTGGGTAAGATACTTTCTGTGCCCGTGCATCTGCAGTCAGCAATGTTAACGGTTACCAGCTGATTTTACACAGCAAATTAAACAATATTTTTATGAAGTAGTATTATCACAACCAAAGTGGAATGAAAATCAGTGTGGTTTGTTTTCTAATGCAGCCTTTTATTTTCAAGCAACCTAAGTGCCCATTCTCCACATTATTATTCATGAAAGCAGGGGATTTTGCAAAAGTGTATTTTAATAAATGATATTTTCTTATCAGTACCATCTCACAGCACTGCAACGACAACCCAGGTGAAAAAGCACCAGGATGCATGCTCCCAAGTCCCCGCTTGACTTGCAACAAGACCAGTTGCTGCCAATGGTATAACTATACCAAACAACATTGTCATATCTTTAAGGGAATTATCCAATCTCACCCTGGTTTATCTGCAAATTATGTCTGAAATAAAAACAAAATTACATCCAGAGGAAAAAATGTTGCCCAATTTAAGGTACAGGGATAAAAACAAACCTGCTGGAAATACTGAGGAGGTCTAGCTACATCTATGGAGAGAGAAACAGAATTACTGTTTCAGGTTGATGAACTCCCATCAGAACCACTTTCTGTTTCCTTTAGACTTCCAGCATCTGACGTTATTTTGCTAAGGGGAAAGGAATCCTTCTGCAGCCAGCCCAGACATGGAAACTCAGGTCAACAAATGGTTCTGAAGAAAGATCATTGATTCAAAACATCAACTCTGTTTCTCCCTCCACAGGTGCACCCTGATTTGCTGAATATTTCCAGAATTTTTGTTCCTGTATCAAAACTTGGGTACTTCTTGTTGCACTCAATGTGACAATCCTAGCCTGCAGTATTATCCTTATGTTTCATCTGGACTCAAATCCAAATGATATCAGTTAAAATGCATTTTCCATGCTTTGTTATTTCATAAGTCTCTCAAAGCAAGTTCATCTAATTCGATCCACATGCAGCAAACCAGAAGAGTTTTAACTGGTTGAAAATTCTGGAAGCGAAGCCCAGAAATGGAAAGAAACCCATAAAGGAAAGCAGAGACAGATAGGGAGTGAAGGGGTTTTCTCGTTACAAAAAACAAGTCTTCCTCCATGCAAAAGTGGAATTACCTGTGGAATTTATACACAACCTTTGTACAAATACTTCATATGTCCCCAAATGCAAACAAAAACACTTCAAGTTGTGGGATAAACACTCAAGTCTCAAATTCTGTACTTGTCCCAGATTATAGCTTTTTGCTTGGTGGGTTGGGGCATGGATGGAGTTAGGGGAGTAAAAAAAAATGTACATAAATTACTCAAGTGTTCAATTTTCAGCAATGCAGCACATAAATCAATTCCTAGTCTACTGAGCACTACAAACAGAATTGAATCTCAGTCTACAATTTGCATTATCATGCAGACATCACAAAGGAATTATGGAGAGACTATTTGTCCAAGCATAAATGTAATCACCAAAGAAAATAATGAAAAAGCTGCATTAGAGAAACAGCACTGGGAAAACTAACAAGAACATTTCAGTCCAGAGTTTAATAGCACTCGTGTATAAGGCCAGTCAAGGTGCAAAAACCAATCCTAGATAGGACTAAATTAATATCTGGCAAATTATAATTTACATGGTGCTTATTTTATAAGGAAAGGAGTAATGGTTTATTTACCCCAGGTACCAAATATTGCAGATTCTAGCTTTGCCCATTGTGATAAAACACAAAACTCAAAATCATGAATAGAATAGCTGCATGCAAGTACAAGGATGCAGTGCACTTTCAGACACGACATCACAGGTAGACGGATGAAAGATGGACAGCAGCATTCCATTGCCCAGACTTTCAGCCATATTTTGTGGGCTCAGAGCAAAAGTAAAAAAAACAGGAAAATGTATCCAAAGCATTGGGCAACACTAATAGTTTCAAGCCAACAATGTGCTTCTCAGTTTCTTTAACAGGCTCTGAATAAAAGGGCAAAAGCTGCCTTTTTTGAAATAAAGAACCTTTACCAAAACAGCACATTGCTCCACGTCCATTTTCTGCTGTGGTATCTGTATGCCCTTTAATGCTGGTGCTTCTGAAGACAAATGACAGCTGCAGAACTGTCAACAAACCATCCTCCACTGAAGGCAACAAGCTCCCAACTAAACACCAGTGGTTGGCACAACAATGTATCAAAATCACAACATGATATATTCAGCTCTTAAAGGTATCTTTATACAACTGACTCTGTCCCTAGAGCATTTGATACATCACAAGTTGAAATGTAACAATCTTGTGATGCCACCAAGTGCATATTATGGATGTTAGTTGATATAACTGGAAATTCCCCTCCCACTGGCTGCTCACCAAATTAGTGTCACTCACAACTGCTTCTTGGTAGTTCAACACTGCTTACAACAACAAAGGTCAAAGAGGCAGAGTTTGCATGTACTATGGTTCCATGTTGATTAATACTGCATCTGTCTTTTCAGATTATGTACAGAATCGTCTTTGGTCCATTCCTCGAGGAGGAATAGAGATACAGCAGGTAGTGCTACTGCCTCAGAGCTTCAAGACCCATGTTTGATCTTGACCTATGGTGGTGTCCATGTGGTATCTGCATTTTCTCCCTTTGGTCATGTGGTTTCCCCAGGGTGTTCTGGTTTCTTCCCACATTCTAAAAATATGCTGGTACTTGAACTGATTGCTGTAAATTATCCCTAGTTTTCTGGGTGGGAGGAGAATCAAGGTGCAGTTGATGGTTACATGAGAAAGAATAGATTACAGGGAAATAAATGGGGGAATGGGATTGATCTGAGAGCTGGCAGAGAATTGATGGGCTGAATGATATCTTACGATATGAAAAAAATATAAAATCCTCAGGTCTCTTCCTCATCTTGTTTTGCAGTACATGGATGACTGAGGTCCAACCAAACTGGATGAACTTCAGAAGTATTGCAGCTGTCACCAACACCATTGTGAAAAAATAATACTGTTTTCTGTTTAATAAGAGAAATTTGCCAAAGTTAGTAGTCACTTCCACTTGTGGTGCTTAAACTACATAAGCACTTAAACATATATAACTTGCTCATCTTGTACCTCCCGTGGTGAAGCAGCCTCAGTGTCTCCTCAACCATTGTTCTTCATCAAGGACTGGGAAGTAAGCAGTGCAGTACTCAGCACTAATAGCCCAGAGCTTGTGATTGCTTCATGACCTCTCACAGCTAGACCAGGGGAAACATGGTCTTAATGCATGCCTTGATCCAGCCCCAGGAACAGTTTCACTGATCCACCAACAACCCTGATACCTTGACAGGTCAAACATTTTCCTAGCTCTCTGATGGTCGCTGACCCGAGCCTGCATTCTCTTTTTTTCTGCCTTTGCCTTCTTCAACCCATCTCCCTTTTTGCTGGACCAGTGATCCAGACAGAAAGGTTCGGTGTGTGGGACAAAGAAAAGAGCTTTTGAGTGGGGCAGCACAAGGCAACGATGACCAGACCAAAATTATTGCAGAGGGGGCTAATATTGTGGAAACCACAATTCAGGAAAGGCCTCAATCACAGTATGCTACTTTGCTGTATTGCCACGAAATGAAACTGAGTTTCCAATTTCCTCCCTACCTTACCTTTCTATGGGCCCTTCCTCAACTTCTCTACCTTCATCAATAATAATAGACTATCAGCCACGCCCATTTGATTCTAACTGCAACAAATACAGTACCTTGTTGTGACCTTGCACCTTATTGCACTGCACTTTCTCTGTAGCTGTGACACTTTACTCTGTACTGTTACTGTTTTTACCTGTACTACATCAATGCACTTTGTACTACCTCAATGTAACTGCACTGTGTAATGAATTGACCTGTACGATCGGTTTGTAAAACAAGCTTTTCACTGTACCTTGGTACAAGTGACAATAATAAACCAATACCAACACCTTGAAATCACTTTGTCCTACCCTCCTTTCCGTAAGAACTATTCCTTGAGTTTTTCCACCTCCATGACTTTTGTTATGACAATGCCACTTTCCTTGCCAGTGCTTCAAGCAGATTTTACTCTCTCCCTCATCAAGGATTCCCCTTCACAATGCAAGAAGCACATGAAAATATGTAGACACACTTGTCTCTCAATCTTTTCCCTCCCTTCCAGAAACATGATCAGGATGCTCTTGTACTCAATTTCCACACCATCAGCCTCCATCTCAACCACTATCATTTCCACAACCTCCAACACAGTGCCAATGCCAAAAACATCTCCTCTTTGAGCATTCTGATGGGACCACTCACTCTCCAAACCTTGGTCTGCTTTTCATTCATCAGCAACAGCTCATTTCCTTCTTATGGGATTGTTAGTGCACATGAACGAAATGCAAAACTGGCCCTTTTACTTTTCCCTTTCTAAGGCTGGGGGCCCAAACACTCTTTCCAGCTGAACCAGCTGTGGTTCTTTCAGCATTCCCTGCTCTCAGTGAAATCTTTATACACAAGCACAGATTGGGTGATGTTTGTGGACTGTCCTCATTTAAACCACAATCCTTACCCTGGACTTCATATTTGCGATCATTTTAATTGTGTGCCCAGTCCCAATCTGACCTCTCTTGGTTTCCTACCTGAACATCACTTCATCAGTCGGCTCTGCACTTCCGAGCAGTACAGATAATTGTTCAACATTGTTGTTTTTGGCTATTTAGAATTGATCAGAGGATATTGTATTGCAGAATGAGTACAGATGCATTGTACTAAAGGTAACTGATCTATGACCTTCACTCAGCTGCTTTTGGGAGATGGAAGAAACATTGATTAATTTTTTTATTAAATGCACCCCAGGAATTGCAGTTTGTTTTGTTCCAGACCAACCTCTGTCTAGCAATCACATCAATTGTCATGAACAGAGAACCAAGACAAATCATGTTCCAAATTTCAGAAAATTTCAGAAGCATATAGAAAGAAATCTTCCTGGATTCATGTGTTGTTAAATGCGCATCATGCTATGGGACACTCTAATCCAACACAAATTATATTAAAGAAAGAAGTCTGCCGCAGTTGAGGAGTCAATTTAGCAATATATACTTCACAACAAATTGGAATATTGTCAAATAGAAAACAAAATCAACATATAATTATTAGAGACGCAAGTACTGTTTAGATACACATCTGCAGTGGTTTTGCAGAGAAGAAACAAATGTATTTTGGATGGAATATTTGACCTTCCCAAGGGTTTTATAAAATTCTGCACTTAAAGGTCAAATATGAAGTCCAGGGTAAGGATTCTGCACTTAATTAGAGAAATTCATGGTCTCAGAAATAGAGCACAGAAATATGAATGAAGAATCTGATTTTTTTTCATTGACCAAGCCCCAAAGCAATTTCCAATATATCAAATTTTATCATACAACAAATTCAATAAAAATATTTTTGAAAAGTTAATCAGAAAAATCTCATTGAAAAATATCTGGAGGAAAAATAAACATTGATGTCAAGAAACAAGGGACAATTACTATGCTCACCATTCATAAACAGATGACTCATAGGGAGAGCAATTCCAATGACCAATGGCCCAGTTTTCAATGACAGAATTTAACAGAGTTTCAGCCACTACAAGTAATTTTAATTAGTTTGCTATCTGTACAAAGAATGGAAGTTTTTAGAATCCTTTTTTTGTCCCAGGTTCACAGATGAGCAGCACTGTTTACAATCACAACTGCCTGAACAACAAGTTAATTTTAAACTAATTAGTACGTTTTGTAGTTTCAGTGTTAGGTCACAGTTTGTGAACGACTCTGATCCCCTCTGGATGCCCGACCAGAAAAGCTAGAAATATTTAATAACCAACTACTCACATAACACAGCACTGAGATAATCTACCAAAATAACAAGAGCATTCTTTTTTGGAGAGACAAGTCAGCTGTCATCAGTTTACCACAAGAGTGCCCTAATTAGATTCCTTTTGAACTTGTTATAAAAAGAACACAGAAAGGGAGCCTTCTAATTTCTCCCTCCCTAATTTTATCTCCTTGTCTCCCAGACCTGTCTCAGACACTGGTAGTCTTCCACAAGCAGTGGTTACCAGGTGACTAAACTTTGTGAAATTAGAAACTATGCTAACAAATTTTGCATATCTCTAGCCTCCTATCCATATCCATACACATTGTTCCAGCTGTGGCAAAGGATTCACTGTTAAGGTGATTCCAGCATGAAGTGTGCTGGAAATGGCAGATAACCAGACATAGCACACCTACCAGAAGAACCCAACCCTCTTCCTGAACAAGAAGCTCATGTTAGTGGCCGAGGGTGGCAAGGAGAAGCTGCCTCACTACCACAGCAAGTGAGCCAGGATGTCCAAGATCTACGGGAGGCGACTGATAAGAACTTACACTGACACAAGATGTCTGTTCAGCAGGAATATGTCAATTTGAAGGTGCATCCTGATAAGTGTTGTGAATAAGATAAGGATACAACAAACCATTGTTATTCACGGAGACTACGTTCACTACATCAGGAAATACATTGCTTTGAGAGGTGACATAAGAACATGTCTGTGCACATATCCTCCTGCTTCAGGGATTACAGAATGGAGACAATGTGACTGTTCCCCCTCAGTAAGACAGTGTTCTTCAATGTCCTCAAAGTCACCAAGGCTGCAGGAGGCAAGCAATAGTTCCAGAAATTTTAAGGGCAATTGCAATGTGAATAATCCAAAATAAAATGTTTCTGAAAAGAAAATAAAAGAAGTACTTGTTCTCCCTCTGCCGTAGCCCCAGTGGAAATCAGTACAGAACATTGACAAAGAATAGGAATTATCTCCATTCAATGGATCCAGACCACATGAGGTGCTCAATTTACATATAAAGTCAATGGCACAGCTAACCCATGTCAAAAGTCGGACCTCAAGTGCACTCCACAACAATAAACAGGCCAGAATCACCTCTAGCACCAACATCAAGGTACTTGCTTCAAAATTATTTTTTTGGAAAATTCCATTCCATCTCTGAATTATGTGTAATTTACAGCAAATTGCAAGAAGTTGTCATAGTAAGTGACTTTTGACAAGATCCATAAGCCTTATCAAAGCAATTCAATGCAGGTTTCTCTCAACATAATTAAACAAAACACCTTAAAGGATAAATCCCACAACCCCAGTCTGTCGGGGTTTTACATTCAGTATATAATCACAAACTACAAACAGATGGATTAAGATTTATAGATGATGGAAGTGCAAATCAGAAGTAATTTATTCTCCAAATTCACTTATTTGAAGCAAAATGGCCACATATTTCATATAAATCCTGAGACTGAACTGCAAGTTGAGATAAAAAATAAAAATACAAACAAACAGAAGCAAACTTTTAAAGAATGCAGGCAGCCATTCAGCTCATCAATTCCATACTAGCTCCCTCAGCAATCCCATTCCCCCACATTTCCCTGTAACATATTCCCTCTCATGCCCATTAACACCTACTTGATCTTCTTAACAGCCGCCGATAATTGGGATAATCTACAGTAGCCAATTAACCTAACAAGCAGCACATTTTTAGGATTTGGCAGGAAACTAGAGCACCTTGTGGAAACCCACATGGTCACAGGGAGAAGTAAAATCAGAGGTCAGAATCGAACTTTGAATCACTGGAGCTTTGAGGGAGCTGCACCAATGCGATGCTCTGATCTGAATATAAAGAAGCATTCATTTTAAACATACAAGGTATATTAAGTATAAGCATGCAATCAAATCTCAGTGTGCTTGTGCACAAATGGACTTGATTGCTTTGCAGTTGCAGCTACAGCTGAAGAAGCTATGCCTAGAAGGCTATTATCGCCACAACATAATAGTGGGTCAAAGTAATACAAAGGTCGGGTTATTTTGGTGTTCTTATGATAGATATAAAAACTACCTTCCAACAGGCAAAAATAAAAAAGAACACTGTACTTCAAAATAACAAAATAAATCTACCAGAATAACATTAAGGCAGTTGTGTAGTATGTCCTTTCAGACCTTTGACCTCTAAACTAGGCAACCAACCTGACAGAATCTTCGCGTCACAAATGAACACGGAAAAGGTTTATGAATCACTGTGCAGCAGTGACTCATAAATGATCCTGCATGATCTTAGAGGAAGCAAAATAATGCATCATGCCATCATGGAAGAAAGGGGCCAGAGGAGGGCGCAGGGAAGTACATGGATCTTAGAAGACAACACATTGGAGGCAAAAGGGAAAAATTGTAAACAGTTTTAAAAAAAAGTAGAAAATGCATGAAGAAATTACCCACCCTCCACACCAACAACAATCCCACCACCACTCCTCTTGATTTTATACAAATCACTGGTTCATCTACTAACTTGAATCAGAATCTTATACCACTCACACACTGCTAGGCTTGTCAAGTCCCTCAATGAATGAAAGTACTCCTGAACAATAGCTGTAAACCGTTTCACAAAATGATATGATATGTTATTTCTTTGCTTTGAACCCAGCTCATCAACAGGTCAGACAATAGTCTTATGTTGGGAGTTAACACTTTATGAATCCAATATATCATAACAACATTATAAGTTAATTCAAATACAAATTCTATTTTATTATAATAGAAGAAGGTTATTCAGCTCTTTATGTCAGTTTCTTCATTCAACGACATTTGGTTGAAACTTTCTTGGAAATGTCTGTAATTCTGCAATGAAGTGACACTTGTCAGCTACTAAATTCTACACCACACCATACCACCCAACCTTCCCCAATAATCCTTTATCCCTACCATCTCCCTGATCTCAGTAAGTTCAGGCAACACCACTGGTGATTTCCTGAATGTGCTCCAATGCTGGAGTGTAAATGGAGGGCTTTGATGCAGCAGCTACCTCACATCCCCAGTCACCCAGACTGGATCCTGACCTTGCAAGCTACCTATGTAGAGTTTGCATATGCTCACCATGACAGCATGGATACTGTGACTTCCTCTCCCAAGCCAAAGATGTGCTGGTGGGTTAATTGGCTACTGCAAAATACTCATCAGAGGTGACAAGTTGCAAAAGAATCAGAATGGAGTTGATAGGCTTGTGGGAGTGATAAAGATGCAGGGGAATAAGAGCAGGAATGGAAACGATGAGATTGCTTTGCTGGGAGCCAAAGTGGACCCAGTGGGCCAAAAGGCCATCTTCTGTGTTGTAATCACAATTCCAGATCAGTCCAGTCTAATCCACAAGACAACAAAAGGAAATTGAGCAAATACTATTTTCTGTACATAGCTTCAAAATCCAGATTCTGTTTGTCTTTGATAAGGCTATGGTTTTTCCAGCACAAGCCTTAATGGAGTAAAAAAAATTCTGAAAGTGCCTTACCGCCATGTACGAGACACTCAATGGCCCTCACAGACTGGAATAGCAGGCAGTTATGGATGGATGCAGCCATCTCTCATCAGAAGAAATGGTTCATCATTGTCCACTCTTACCTCAATTCTGTTTGTTCACAACATGAAGACAGTGGACTGATATACATTTCTGTAGGAAGGATTTCAGAAGGTGCAGCAAAAGCACATTATCATGACTGTTTGAATGTTATGGGTTTCACCATGCTTTGCAATATCTCTCTTCAGATCATACATTGAGTATATTTAAGGAAGGCGAGTCGGCTGTTGAAGGTCTTCACGTACCTCACTGGCAGAAGACAGATGCTCCATTGTATTGTTCTGTGTTCCTGGATGTCTGAAGTCACTCACACTGCCTGTATGTCTTCTGCATGCCTCAAGGATTAGTCACAATATGGGCTAGGCAAGGCTACAGCTACTAGTGATTGAAAGCCACGGCACCAAATTTTTGAGACAACATCACTCAAACACCTGCTTAGCTGGAATGAAGTTCCTTGAGATAAATAACTCTCTACTCTTGTCTGTTCAGCTGTTCAGTAGTGACTGTTCCATGATTTCAGTGGTATTACATCACAATTTTTCCAGTTGTGCTTAGCAACGACAACCATGCTACAAAATAAAAGCCTTTTCACTTTATATTGCAAGTCCCTAACCAGGGAATAAAACAAAGCTGTTTATCTACATGTCCTCCTGACAGCATATGCTGCAACTTCACTTCAAATGAGATTTCCACTTTTCACTGGGTTTCATGCTTTAAGTATGACTTACGACATTGAGACTATTTAACAAACCACAGTTCAGTGAATTAAAATGAAGGCAGCAGCCAGGACTCAGAATCAAAATCAGATTTATTATCACTGACACATGACGTGAAATTTGTTGTTTTGTGGTAGCAGTACTGTGCAAAGACATAAAAATCTATAAATTACAAAAATATAAGATTAGTGCAAAAAAAAGGAATAATGAGATAGTGTTCATGAGTTCTTGGACTGTTCAGAAATCTTATGGTGGAGGGGAAGAAGCTGTTCCTGAATCATTGAGTGTGGGTCTTCAGGCTCCTGTACCTCCTCCCTGATGGTAGTAATGAGAAGAGGGCATGTTCTAGGTGGTGAGGGTCCTTAGTGATGGATGCCACCTTCTTGAGGCACTGCCTCTTGAAGATGTCCTCAATGGTGGAGAGGGTTGTGCCCATGAAGGAGCTGGCTGAATCTATAACTCCTTGCAGCCTCTTGCGATCCTGTGCATTGGAGGCTCCAGACCAGGCTGTGATGCAACCAGTCAGAATGCTCTCCACCATACACCTATTGACATTTAAGAATCTTTGGTGACATACCAAATCTCCTCAAACTCCTAACAGACAGTGCATGGGAACAAATTAATTTCACATTTCATATATTTACTCACAGTATTCAACATTTATTAAAATGGTACCAGTTCTTCTGCTTGGCAATACTGGCTGTGAGTGACAGCATGTTGGCTGCATTGGAAAAAATACAGCTTGAAGTTTCTCTACGAAACTTCTTTCTGTATTTGATGAGCACTGCATTGGTTCATCATTAATTACGTGAAAGACATAACAAAAAAGTGTACCTGAACTGCCCAATAATCTCATGGTTTGGGAGGGGTGGAATAATTAACAAAATCCTTACCACATCTTTTTCTGTCCTATGAAAGGGACAACACAAATTTGCAGAACATATTTATCCCAATAATATTTGGGAAGACACCTATTGTCACCTCATCTGGGTTGAAAACAAAAGATCAAAGTGGTGGAAGTACAGTGCAGGCGGTCTCCGAGTTACAAACGCCTACTATGGTCACCCCTACAGACAAACGAGCTCCCGTATTATTAAATTCAAAAGTCCAATGTACGTACAAACTTTCTTTCTAATAAATGACGGAACTAGTTTCTTCTCTCTCCACTTTTGGTAATTGTTCTTTCTTTATCAGTCTTATTTGTTTTTGATGCCATTCATCACAATACTGTGGAGGAATGGTTGCCATATCGAGTGATTTTTATGTATTTTCTGACATATGGACAAAATCGACTTTTGAACGTCTGTAAAAACAGAACCTGTTCATTACCTGGGGATGGCCTATGCTTTAAAACATTAAATCCAGAGGGGTCCATAAAATGACTGTCAAACTCTACAGCAATACAAACACATGGATTAACAATACTCAGGCAAGTCATACTAAAATTATTGCTTCAACACTTCCATTCCATCTTCTGCCCTTCAGAATGATTCAATCATTAGTTTTTAGTCTTTTACTTTAATATGCTTCTTTTCTCCTCATTTCACCACCCTCCCATAAACAAGGAATTAAACATCTGGAATTTGTCTGGGACAATCCAAAAAAATACCCACTCAGAAGAGTTAAAACCATGTAAGTAATGAGTAGAAACATGAATGGGATCAGAGCTCAAACTCATCATTTTTAAAGTTCCTCAAATTGTTCTGACAAAAGAAAAATGACCGTGGATAATTCTCATTAGAGCAGATAGCATTCCAAGGCCAAGTTCCCAAATTAAATGACTACAGAATTACCCCATTGAACTGCTGGACAAATATGGAAGTGCACAAATTAATTTCCTAAAACCTCATATGGCAGCAAAGCAATGAGCAATCTATCCAAGGACGTATAACGTGATGAACAGGATTTAAAATCAAGAAATTTCCAGGACCTGAACACATGCATCATAGGAATTCGAAGGTGGTGGCTCTGCACAGAGCCAGAGACCCAGGTTCACTCCTGACCTCCAGAACAATCTGTGTGGTTTGCATGTCCTCCCATTTGATTGAATGGGTTTCCTCGGGGTGCTCCAGTGTCCTCCCACATCCCAAAGACGTGCAGATTGGTAGGTTAATTGCCACCACAAATTGCCCCCTCATGGAAAGGTGAGTGGTGGAATCTGTGGGGATCTGATGAGAATGTGGAGAGAATAAAAAATGGGATTAATGTGGATTAGGTGGCTGAAAGGCCTGTGCCTCTCTATGATTCTATACCCTCCAAAGTCCCATAGATTCAAGAATTGGAAGAGCAAATGTAACACCACCATTTAAGGAAGGAGGGAGAGTGAAATCAAGGAACTAAAGA